>NC_133709.1:10727908-10796135 GCF_048934315.1 Petromyzon marinus | reverse complement strand
TCCGGGGCGGTCCCGGGCGGTCCGGGGCGGTCCCGGGCGGTCCGGGGCAGTCCCAGGCGGTCCGGGGTGCTCCCGGGCGGTCCGGGGCGGTCCGGGGCAGTCCCGGGCGGTCCCGGGCGGTCCGGGCGGTCCCAGGCGGTCCCGGGCGGTCCCGGGCGGTCCGGGGCGGTCCTGTGCGGTCCGGGGCCGTCCCGGGTGGTCCGGGGCGGTCCCTGGCGGTCCGGGGCGGTCCTGGGCGGTCCCGGGCGGTCCCGGGCGGTCCCGGGCGGTCCCGGCCGGTCCCGGGTGGTCCCGGGCGGTCCCGGGCGGTCCCGGGCGGTCCCGTGCAGTCCCGGGCGGTCCCGGGCAGTCCCGGGCGGTCTGGGTGATCCCGGGCGGTCCCAGGCGGTCCCGGGCGGTCCCGGGCGGTCCCGGGCGGTCCCGGGCGGTCCCGGGCGTTCCAGGGCGGTCCCGGGCGGTCCAGGGCGGTCCCGGGCGGTCCCGGGCGGTCCCGGGCGTTCCAGGGCGGTCCTGGGCGGTCCCGGGCGGTCCCGGGCGGTCCCGGGTGGTCCCGGGCTGTCCCGGGCGTTCCAGGGCGGTCCCGGGCGGTCCCAGGGCGGTACTGGGCGGTCCTGGGCGGTCCGGGCGGTCCAGGGCGGTCCCGGGCGGTCCGGGGCGGTCCCAGGCGGTCCGGGGTGCTCCCCGGCGGTCCGGGGCGGTCCGGGGCAGTCTTGGGCGGTCCCGGGCGGTCCCGGGCGGTCTCGGTCGGTCTGGGGCGGTCCCGGGCGGTCCCGGGCGGTCCCGGGCGGTCCGGGGCGGTCCCGGGCGGTCCGGGGCGGTCCCGGGTGGTCCGGGGCAGTCCCGGGCGGTCCGGGGCGGTCCCGGGCGGTCCGGGGCGGTCCCGGGCGGTCCAGAGCGGTCCGGGGCGGTCCCGGGCGGTCCCGGGCGGTCCCGGGCGGTCGGGCCGGTCCCGGGCGGTCCGGGGCGTTCCAGGGCGGTCCCGGGCGGTCCCGGGCGGTCCCGGGGCGTTCCAGGGCGGTCCCGGGCGGTCCCGGGCGGTCCCGGGCGGTCCCGGGCGGTCCCGGGCGGTCCTGGGCGGTCGGGGGCGGTCCCGGGCGATCCGGGGCGGTCCCGGGCGGTCCGGGGCGGTCCCGTGCGGTCCCGGGCGGTCCCGGGCGGTCCCGGGCGGTCCCGGGCGGTCCCGGGCGGTCCCGGGCGGTCTCGGGCGGTCCCGGGCGGTGCCGGGCGGTCCGGGGCCGTCCCGGGCGGTTCGGGGCGGTCCCGGGCGGTCCGGGGCGGTCCCGGGCGGTCCGGGGCGGTCCCGGGCGGTCCGGGGCGGTCCCGAGCGGTCCGGGCGGTCCCGGGCGCTGCTGGGCGGTCCCGGGCGGTCCCGGGTGGTCCGGGGCGTTTCCAGGGCGGTCCCGGGCGGTCTGGGGCGGTCCCGGGCGGTCCCGGGCGGTCCTGGCGGTCCTGGGCGGTCCCGGCGGTCCGGGCGTTCCAGGGCGGTCCCGGGCGGTCCCGGGCGGTCCCGGGCGGTCCCGTGCAGTCCCGGGCGGTCCTGGGCGGTCGGCGGCGGTCCCGGGCGGTCCCGGGCGGTCCCGGGCGGTCCCGGTCGGTCCAGGGCGGTCCCGGGGCGTTCCAGGGCGGTCCCGGGCGGTCCCGGGCGGTCCTGGGCGCTCCCGGGCGGTCCCGGGCGGTCGCGGGCAGTCCCGGGCGGTCCTGGGCGGTCGGCGGCGGTCCCGGGCGGTCCGGGGCGGTCCCGGGCGGTCCCGGGCGGTCCCGGGCGGTCCGGGGCGGTCCCGGGCGGTCCCGGGCGGTCCCGGGCGGTCCGGGCGGTCCGGGGCGGTCCCGGGAGGTCCGGGGCGGTCCCGGGCGGTCTGGGGCGGTCCCGGCGGTCCCGGGCGGTCCCGGGCGGTCCCGGGCGGTCCAGGGCGGTCCCGGGGCGTTCCAGGACGGTCCGGGCGGTCCCGGGCGGTCCCGGGCGGTCCCGGGCGGTCCCGGGCAGTCCCGGGCGGTCCTGGGCGGTCGGGGGCGGTCCCGGGCGGTCCGGGGCGGTCCCGGGCGGTCCGGGGCGGTCCCGGGCGGTCCCGGGCGGTCCCGGGCGGTCCCGGGCGGTCCCGGGCGGTCCGGGGCGGTCCCGGGCGGTCCGGGGCGGTCCCGGGCGGTCCGGGGCCGTCCCGGGCGGTCCGGGGCGGTCCCGGGCGGTCCGGGGCGGTCCCGGGCGGTCCGGGGCGGTCCCGGGCGCTCCCGGGCGGTCCCTGGCGGTCCCGGGCGGTCCCGGGCGGTCCCGGGCGGTCCGGGGCGGTCCCGGGGCGGTCCCGGGCGGTCCCGGGCGGTCCGGGGCGGTCCCGGGCGGTCCCAGGCGATCCCCGGCGGTCCGGCGCGGTCCCGCGCGGTCCGGGGCGGTCCCGGGCGGTCCGGGGCGGTCCCGGGTGGTCCGGGGCGATCCTGGGCGGTCCGAGGCGGTCCCGGGCGGTGCGGTGCGGTCCCGGGCGGTCCGGGCGGTCGGGGCGGTCCCGGGCGGTCCGGGGCGGTCCCGGGCGGTCCGGGCCGGTCCCGGCGTCCGGGGCGTTCCAGGGCGGTCCAGGGCGGTCCCGGGCGGTCCCGGGCGGTCCCGGGCGGTCCGGGGCGGTCCCGGGCGGTCCGGGGCAGTCCCGGGCGGTCCGGGGCGGTCCCGGGCGGTCCGGGGCGGTCCCGGGCGGTCCGGGGCGGTCCCGGGCGGTCCGGGGCAGTCGCGGGCGGTCCGGGGCGGTCCCGGGCGGTCCGGGGCGGTCCCGGGCGGTCCGCGGCGGTCCCGGGCGGTCCCGGGCGGTCCGGGGCGGTTCCGGGCGGTCCCGGGCGGTCCCGGGCGGTCCGGGTGGTCCCGGGCGGTCCGGGGCGGTCCCGGGCGGTCCGGGGCGGTCCCGGGCGGTCCGGGGCGGTCCCGGGCGGTCCGGGGCAGTCCCAGGCGGTCCGGGGTGCTCCCGGGCGGTCCGGGGCGGTCCGGGGCAGTCCCGGGCGGTCCCGGGCGGTCCGGGGCGGTCCCAGGCGGTCCCGGGCGGTCCCGGGCGGTCCGGGGCGGTCCCGGGCGGTCCGGGGCGGTCCCGGGCGGTCCGGGGCGGTCCCGGGCGTCCGGGGCAGTCCCGGGCGGTCCGGGGCGGTCCCGGGCGGTCCGGGGCGGTCCCGGGCGGTCCGCGGGGGTCCCGGGCGGTCCCGGGCGGTCCGGGGCGGTTCCGGGCGGTCCCGGGCGGTCCCGGGCGGTCCGGGGTGGTCCCGGGCGGTCCGGGGCGGTCCCGGGCGGTCCGGGGCGGTCCCGGGCGGTCCGGGGCGGTCCCGGGCGGTCCGGGGCAGTCCCAGGCGGTCCGGGGTGCTCCCGGGCGGTCCGGGGCGGTCCGGGGCAGTCCCGGGCGGTCCCGGGCGGTCCGGGGCGGTCCCAGGCGGTCCGGGGCGGTCCGGGCGGTCCGGGGCGGTCCTGTGCGGTCCGGGCGTCCCGGGTGGTCCGGGGCGGTCCCAGGCGGTCCGGGGCGGTCCTGAGCGGTCCCGGGCGGTCCCGGGCGGTCCCGGGCGGTCCCGGCCGGTCCCGGGCGGTCCCGGGCGGTCCCGGGCGGTCCCGGGCGGTCCAGTGCAGTCCCGGGCGGTCCCGGGCAGTCCCGGGCGGTCTGGGGCGGTCCCGGGCGGTCCCAGGCGGTCCCGGGCGGTCCCGGGCGGTCCCGGGCGGTCCGGGCGGTCCCGGGCGGTCCCGGGCGGTCCGGGGCGGTCCCGGGCGTCCGGGGCGGTCCCGGGCGGTCCGGGGCAGTCCCAGGCGGTCCGGGGTGCTCCCGGGCGGTCCGGGGCGGTCCGGGGCAGTCCCGGGCGGTCCCGGGCGGTCCGGGGCGGTCCCAGGCGGTCCCGGGCGGTCCCGGGCGGTCCGGGGCGGTCCCGGGCGGTCCGGGGTGGTCCCGGGCGGTCCGGGGCGGTCCCGGGCGGTCCGGGGCAGTCCCGGGCGGTCCGGGGCGGTCCCGGGCGGTCCGGGGCGGTCCCGGGCGGTCCGCGGCGGTCCGGGCGGTCCCGGGCGGTCCGGGGCGGTTCCGGGCGGTCCCGGGCGGTCCCGGGCGGTCCGGGGTGGTCCGGGCGGTCCGGGGCGGTCCCGGGCGGTCCGGGGCGGTCCCGGGCGGTCCGGGGCGGTCCCGGGCGGTCCGGGGCAGTCCCAGGCGGTCCGGGGTGCTCCCGGGCGGTCCGGGGCGGTCCGGGGCAGTCCCGGGCGGTCCCGGGCGGTCCGGGGCGGTCCCAGGCGGTCCCGGGCGGTCCCGGGCGGTCCGGGGCGGTCCTGTGCGGTCCGGGGCCGTCCCGGGTGGTCGGGGCGGTCCCGGGCGGTCCGGGGCGGTCCTGGGCGGTCCCGGGCGGTCCCGGGCGGTCCCGGGCGGTCCCGGCCGGTCCCGGGCGGTCCCGGGCGGTCCCGGGCGGTCCCGGGCGGTCCAGTGCAGTCCCGGGCGGTCCCGGGCAGTCCCGGGCGGTCTGGGGCGGTCCCGGGCGGTCCAGGCGGTCCCGGGCGGTCCCGGGCGGTCCCGGGCGGTCCCGGGCGGTCCCGGGCGTTCCAGGGCGGTCCCGGGCGGTCCAGGGCGGTCCCGGGCGGTCCGTGCGGTCCCGGGCGTTCCAGGGCGGTCCTGGGCGGTCCCGGGCGGTCCGGGCGGTCCCGGGTGGTCCCGGGCTGTCCCGGGCGTTCCAGGGCGGTCCCGGGGGTCCAGGGCGGTACCGGGCGGTCCTGGGCGGTCCCGGGCGGTCCAGGGCGGTCCCGGGCGGTCCGGGGCGGTCCCAGGCGGTCCCGGGGTGCTCCCGGGCGGTCCGGGGCGGTCCGGGGCAGTCCCGGGCGGTCCCGGGCGGTCCGGGGCGGTCCCAGGCGGTCCCGGGCGGTCCCGGGAGGTCCGGGGCGGTCCTGTGCGGTCCGGGGCCGTCCCGGGTGGTCCGGGGCGGTCCCGGGCGGTCCGGGGCGGTCCTGGGCGGTCCCGGGCGGTCCCGGGCGGTCCCGGGCGGTCCCGGCCGGTCCCGGGCGGTCCGGGCGGTCCGGGTGGTCCCGGGCGGTCCCGGGCGGTCCCGTGCGGTCCCGGCGGTCCCGGGCAGTCCCGGGCGGTCTGGGGCGGTCCCGGGCGGTCCCGGGCGGTCCCGGGCGGTCCCGGGCGGTCCCGGGCGTTCCAGGGCGGTCCAGGGCGGTCCAGGGCGGTCCCGGGCGGTCCCGGGCGGTCCCGGGCGTTCCAGGGCGGTCCTGGGCGGTCCCGGGCGGTCCAGGGCGGTCCCGGGTGGTCCCGGGCTGTCTAGGGCGGTCCCGGGCGGTCCTGGGCGGTCCCGGGCGGTCCGAAGCGGTCCCGGGCGGTCCGGGGCGGTCCCGGGCGGTCCTGGGCGGTCCCGGGCGTTCTAGGGCGGTCCTGGGCGGTCCGGGGCGGTCCCGGGTGGTCCAGGGCGGTCCGGGCGGTCCCGGGCGGTCTTGGGCGGTCCCGGGCGGTCCGGGGCTGTCCCGGGTGGTCCCGGGCGGTCCCGGGCGGTCCGGGGCGGTCCCGGGCGGTCCGGGGCGGACCCAGGCGGTCTGGGGTGGTCCCGGGCGGTCCGAGGCGGTCCGGGGCGGTCCGGGGCGGTCCCGGGCGGTCCCCGGCGGTCCGGGGCGGTCCCAGGCGGTCTCGGGCGGTCCCGGGCAGTCCGGGGCGGTCCTGTGCGGTCCGGGGCCGTCCCGGGTGATCCGGGGCGGTCCCGGGCGGTCCGGGGCGGTCCTGGGCGGTACCGGGCTGTCCCGGGCGGTCCCGGGCGGTCCCGGCTGGTCCCGGGCGTTCCCGGGCAGTCCCGGGCGGTCCCGGGCGGTCCCGGGCGGTCCCGTGCGGTCCCGGGCGGTCCCTGGCAGTCCCGGGCGGTCTGGGGCGGTCCCGGGCGGTCCCAGGCGGTCCCGGGCGGTCCCGGGCGGTCCCGGGCGGTCCCGGGCGGTCCCAGGCGGTCCCGGGCGTTCCAGGGCGGTCCCGGGCGGTCCAGGGCGGTCCCGGGCGGTCCCGGGCGGTCCCGGGTGGTCCCGGCGTTCAGGGCAGTCCTGGGCGGTCCCGGGCGGTCTCGGGCGGTCCCGGGCGGTGCCGGGCGGTCCGGGGCGGTCCCGGGCGGTCCGGGGCGGTCCCGGGCGGTCCGGGGCGGTCCCGGGCGGTCCGGGGCGGTCCCCGGGCGGTCCGGGGCGGTCCCGAGCGGTCCGGGGCGGTCCCGGGCGCTCCTGGGCGGTCCCGGGCGGTCCCGGGTGGTCCGGGGCGTTCCAGGGCGGTCCCGGGCGGTCCCGGGCAGTCCCGGGCGATCTGGGGCGGTCCCGGGCGGTCCCGGGCGGTCCGGGGCGGTCTCGGGCGGTCCGGGGCAGTCCCGGGCGGTCCGGGGCGGTCCCGGGCGGTCCGGGGCGGTCCCGGGCGGTCCGGGGCGGTCCCGGGCGGTCCGGGCAGTCCCGGGCGGTCCGGGGCGGTCCCGGGCGGTCCGGGGCGGTCCCGGGCGGTCCGCGGCGGTCCCGGGCGGTTCCCGGGCGGTCCGGGCGGTTCCGGGCGGTCCCGGGCGGTCGCGGGCGGTCCGGGGCGGTCCCAGGCGGTCCCGGGCGGTCCCGGGCGGTCCGGGGCGGTCCTGTGCGGTCCGGGGCCGTCCCGGGTGGTCCGGGCGGTCCCGGGCGGTCCGGGGCGGTCCTGGGCGGTCCCGGCCGGTCCCGGGCGGTCCCGGCCGGTCCCGGCAGGTCCCGGGCGGTCCCGGGCGGTCCCGGGCGGTCCCGGGCGGTCCCGTGCAGTCCCGGGCGGTCCGGGCAGTCCCGGGCGATCTGGGGCGGTCCCGGGCGGTCCCAGGCGGTCCCGGGCGGTCCCGGGCGGTCCCGGGCGGTCCCGGGCGGTCCCGGGCGTTCCAGGGCGGTCCCGGGCGGTCCAGGGCGGTCCCGGGCGGTCCCGTGCGGTCCCGGGCGTTCCAGGGCGGTCCTGGGCGGTCCCGGGCGGTCCCGGGCGGTCCCGGGTGGTCCCGGGCTGTCCCGGGCGTTCCAGGGCGGTCCCGGGCGGTCCAGGGCGGTACTGGGCGGTCCTGGGCGGTCCCGGGCGGTCCAGGGCGGTCCCGGGCGGTCCGGGGCGGTCCCAGGCGGTCCGAGGTGCTCGCGGGCGGTCCGGGGCGGTCCGGGGCAGTCCCGGGCGGTCCCGGGCGGTCCGGGGCGGTCCCAGGCGGTCCCGGGCGGTCCCGGGAGGTCCGGGGCGGTCCTGTGCGGTCCGGGGCCGTCCCGGGTGGTCCAGGGCGGTCCGGGCGGTCCGGGGCGGTCCTGGGCGGTCCCGGGCGGTCCCGGGCGGTCCCAGGCGGTCCCGGCCGGTCCCGGGCGGTCCCGGGCGGTCCCGGGTGGTCCCGGGCGGTCCCGGGCGGTCCCGTGCGGTCCCGGGCGGTCCCGGGCAGTCCCGGGCGGTCTGGGGCGGTCCCGGGCGGTCCCGGGCGGTCCCGGGCGGTCCCGGGCGGTCCCGGGCGTTCCACGGCGGTCCAGGGCGGTCCAGGGCGGTCCCGGGCGGTCCCTGGCGGTCCCGGGCGTTCCAGGGCGGTCCTGGGCGGTCCCGGGCGGTCCAGGGCGGTCCCGGGTGGTCCCGGGCTGTCTAGGGCGGTCCCGGGCGGTCCTGGGCGGTCCCGGGCGGTCCGAAGCGGTCCCGGGCGGTCCGGGGCAATCCCGGGCGGTCCTGGGCGGTCCCGGGCGTTCTAGGGCGGTCCTGGGGCGGTCCGGGGCGGTCCCGGGTGGTCCAGGGCGGTCCCGGGCGGTCCCGGGCGGTCTTGGGCGGTCCCGGGCGGTCCGGGGCTGTCCCGGGTGGTCCCGGGCGGTCCCGGGCGGTCCGGGGCGGTCCCGGGCGGTCCGGGGCGGACCCAGGCGGTCTGGGGTGGTCCCGGGCGCTCCGGGGCGGTCCGGGGCGGTCCGGGGCGGTCCCGGGCGGTCCCCGGCGGTCCGGGGCGGTCCCAGGCGGTCTCGGGCGGTCCCGGGCAGTCCGGGGCGGTCCTGTGCGGTCCGGGGCCGTCCCGGGTGATCCGGGGCGGTCCCGGGCGGTCCGGGGCGGTCCTGGGCGGTACCGGGCATTCCCGGGTGGTCCCGGGCGGTTCCCGGCTGGTCCCGGGCGTTCCCGGGCAGTCCCGGGCGGTCCCGGGCGGTCCCGGGCGGTCCCGTGCGGTCCCGGGCGGTCCCTGGCAGTCCCGGGCGGTCTGGGGCCGGTCCCGGGCGGTCCCAGGCGGTCCCGGGCGGTCCCGGCGGTCCCGGGCGGTCCCGGGCGGTCCCAGGCGGTCCCGGGCGTTCCAGGGCGGTCCCGGGCGGTCCAGGGCGGTCCCGGGCGGTCCGGGCGGTCCCGGGTGGTCCCGGGCGTTCCAGGGCGGTCCTGGGCGGTCCCGGGCGGTCCCGGGCGGTCCGGGGTGGTCCCGGGCTGTCCCGGGCGTTCCAGGGCGGTCCCGGGCGGTCCAGGGCGGTCCCAGGCGGTCCTGGGCGGTCCCGGGCGGTCCGAAGCGGTCCCGGGCGGTCCGGGGCGGTCCCGGGCGGTCCCGGGCGGTCCCGGGCGTTCTAGGGCGGACCTGGGCGGTCCGGGGCGGTCCCGGTCGGTCCGGGGCGGTCCCGGGCGGTCCTGGGCGGTCCCGGGCGGTCCGAGGCGGTCCTGGGCGGTCCAGGGCGGTCCCGGGCGGTCCCGGGCGGTCCCGGGCAGTCCCGGGCGGTCCCGTGTGGTCCTGGCGGTCCCGGGTGGTCCCGGGCGGTCCCGGGCGTTCCAGGGCGGTCCCGGGCGGTCGGGGGCGGTCCCGGGCGGTCCGGGCGGTCCCGTTCGGTCCGGGGCGGTCCCGGGCGGAGCCGGGCGGTCCCGGGTGGTCCCGGGCGGTCCCGGGCGGTCCCGGGCGGTCCCGGGCGATCCTGGGCGGTCCGGGGCGGTCCCGGGCGGTCCGGGGCGGTCCCGGACGGTCCGGGGCGGTCCCGGGCGGTCCCGGGCGGTCCGGGGCGGTCCCGGGCGGTCCGGGGCGGTCCCGGGCGCTCCCGGGCGGTCCCGGGCGGTCCCGGGCGGTCCCGGGCGGTCCGGGCGGTCCCGGGCGGTCCAGGGCCGGTCCCGGGCGGCCCCGGGCGGTCCGGGGCGGTCCCGGACGGTCCGGGGCGGTCTCGGGCGGTCCGGGGCAGTCCAGGGCGGTACGTGGCGGTCCCGGGCGGTCCGGGGCGGTCCTGGGCGGTCCGGGGCGGTCCCGGGCGGTCCCGGGCGGTCCCGGGCGGTCCCGGGCGGTCCCGGGTGCTCCCGGGCAGTCCCGGGCGGTCCCGGGCGGTCCCGGGCGGTCCCGGGCGGTCCCGGGCGGTCCCGGGCGGTCCGGGGCGGTCCCGTGCGGTCCCGGGTGGTCCGGGGCGGTCCCAGGCGGTCCCGGGCGGTCCCCGGTGGTCCGGGCGGTCCCGGGTGGTCCGGGGTGGTCCCGGGCAGTCCAGGCCGGTCCCGGGCGGTCCGGGCGGTCCCGGGCGGTCCTGGGCGGTCCCGGGCAGTCCAGGCGGTCCCGGGTTGTCCCGGGCGGTCCCGGGCGGTTCCGGGCGGTCCGGGGCTGTCCCGGGCGGTCCCGGGCGGTCCTGGGCGGTCCGGGGCGGTCCCGGGCGGTCCGGGCGGTCCCTGGCCGTCCGGGGCGCGTCCCGGGCAGTCCGGGGCGGTCCCGGGCGGTCCGGGGCGGTCCCGGGCGGTCCGGGGCGGTCCCGGGCGGTCCGGGGCGGTCCGGGGCGGTCCCGGGCGGTCCGGGGCGGTCCCGGGCGGTCCGGGCCGGACCCGGGCGGTCCGGGGCATTCCAGGGCTGTCCCGGGCGGTCCAGGGCGGTCCCGGGTGGTCCCGGGCGGTCCCGGGCGGTCCCGGGCGGTCCCGGGCGGTCCGGGGCGGTCGCGGGCGGTCCGGGGCGGTCCCGGGCGGTCCGGGGCGGACCTGGGCGGTCCGGGGCGGTCCCGGGCGGTCCGGGGCGGTCCCGGGCGGTCCTGGGCGGTCCCGGGCGGTCCGAGGCGGTCCCGGGCGGTCCGGGGCGGTCCCGGGCGGTCCCGGGCGGTCCCGGGCGGTCCCGGGCGGTCCCGTGCGGTCCCGGGCGGTCCCGGGCGGTCCAGGGCGGTCCCGGGCGGTCGGGGGCGGTCCCGGGCGGTCCGGGGCGGCCCGTTCGGTCCGGGGCGGTCCCGGGCGGTGCCGGGCGGTCCCGGGTGGTCCCGGGCGGTCCCGGGCGGTCCCGGGCGATCCTGGGCGGTCCCGGGCGGTCCGGGCTGTCCCGGGCGGTCCCGGGCGGTCCCGGGCGGTCCGGGCGGTCCCGGGCGGTCCGGGGCGGTCCCGGGCGCTCCCGGGCGGTCCCGGGCGGTCCCGCGCGGTCCCGGGCGGTCCTGGGCGGTCCCGGGCGGTCCAGGGCGGTCCCGGGCGGTCCCGGGCGGTCTTGGGCGGTCCCGGGCGGTCCGGGGGCTGTCCCGGGTGGTCCCGGGCGGTCCCGGGCGGTCCGGGGCGGTCCCGGCCGGTCCGGGGCGGAACCAGGCGGTCTGGGGTGGTCCCGGGCGGTCCGGGGCGGTCCGGGGCGGTCCGGGGCGGTCCCGGGCGGTCCCCGGCGGTCCGGGCGGTCCCAGGCGGTCCCGGGCGGTCCCGGGCAGTCCGGGCGGTCCTGTGCGGTCCGGGGCCGTCCCGGGTGATCCGGGGAGGTCCCGGGCGGTCCGGGGCGGTCCTGGGCGGTCCCGGGCGGTCCCGGGCGGTCCCGGGCGGTCCCGGCTGGTCCCGGGCGTTCCCGGGCGGTCCCGGGCGGTCCCGGGCGGTCCCGGGCGGTCCCGTGCGGTCCCGGGCGGTCCCGGGCAGTCCGGGCGGTCTGGGGCGGTCCCGGGCGGTCCCAGGCGGTCCCGGGCGGTCCCGGGCGGTCCCGGGTAGTCCCGGGCGGTCCCAGGCGGTCCCGGGCGTTCCAGGGCGGTCCCGGGCGGTCCAGGGCGGTCCCGGGCGGTCCCGGGCGGTCCCGGGTGGTCCCGGGCGTTCCAGGGCGGTCCTGGGCGGTCCCGGGCGGTCCCGGGCGGTCCGGGGTGGTCCCGGGCTGTCCCGGGCGTTCCAGGGCGGTCCCGGGCGGTCCAGGGCGGTCCCAGGCGGTCCTGGGCGGTCCCGGGCGGTCCGAAGCGGTCCCGGGCGGTCCGGGGCGGTCCCGGGCGGTCCCGGGCGGTCCCGGGCGTTCTAAGGCGGACCTGGGCGGTCCGGGGCGGTCCCGGGCGGTCCGGGGCGGTCCCGGGCGGTCCTGGGCGGTCCCGGGCGGTCCGAGGCGGTCCCGGGCGGTCCAGGGCGGTCCCGGGCGGTCCCGGGCGGTCCCGGGCGGTCCCGGGCGTTCCAGGGCGGTCCCGGGCGGTCGGGGGCGGTCCCGGGCGGTCCGGGACGGTCCCGTTCGGTCCGGGGCGGTCCCGGGCGGTGCCGGGCGGTCCCGGGTGGTCCCGGGCGGTCCCGGGCGGTCCCGGGCGGTCCCGGGCGATCCTGGGCGGTCCGGGGCGGTCCCGGGCGGTCCGGGGCGGTCCCGGGCGGTCCGGGGCGGTCCCGGGCGGTCCCGGGCGGTCCGGGTCGGTCCCGGGCGGTCCGGGGCGGTCCCGGGCGCTCCCGGGCGGTCCCGGGCGGTCCCGGGCGGTCCCGGGCGGTCCTGGGCGGTCCCGGGCGGTCCAGGGCGGTCCCGGGCGGCCCCGGGCGGTCCGGGGCGGTCCCGGGCGGTCCGGGGCGGTCTCGGGCGGTCCGGGGCAGTCCAGGGCGGTACGTGGCGGTCCCGGGCGGTCCGGGGCGGTCCTGGGCGGTCCGGGGCGGTCCCGGGCGGTCCCGGGCGGTCCCGGGCGGTCCCGGCGGTCCCGGGTGCTCCCGGGCAGTCCCGGGCGGTCCCGGGCGGTCCCGGGCGGTCCCGGGCGGTCCCGGGCGGTCCCGGGCGGTCCGGGGCGGTCCCGTGCGGTCCCGGGTGGTCCGGGGCGGTCCCGGGCGGTCCCGGGCGGTCTCCGGTGGTCCGGGGCGGTCCCGGGTGGTCCGGGGTGGTCCCGGGCAGTCCGGGCCGGTCCCGGGTGGTCCCGGGCGGTCCCGGGCGGTCCTGGGCGGTCCCGGGCAGTCCGGGCGGTCCCGGGTTGTCCCCGGCGGTCCCGGGCGGTTCCGGGCGGTCCGGGGCTGTCCCGGGCGGTCCCGGGCGGTCCTGGGCGGTCCGGGGCGGTCCCGGGCGGTCCGGGGCGGTCCCTGGCCGTCCGGGGCGGTCCCGGGCAGTCCGGGGCGGTCCCGGGCGGTCCGGGGCGGTCCCGGGCGGTCCGGGGCGGTCCCGGGCGGTCCGGGGCGGTCCGGGGCGGTCCCGGGCGGTCCGGGGCGGTCCCGGGCGGTCCGGGCCGGACCCGGGCGGTCCGGGGCATTCCAGGGCTGTCCCGGGCGGTCCAGGGCGGTCCCGGGTGGTCCCGGGCGGTCCCGGGCCGTCCCGGGCGGTCCCGGGCGGTCCGGGGCGGTCGCGGGCGGTCCGGGGCGGTCCCGGGCGGTCCGGGGCGGACCTGGGCGGTCCGGGGCGGTCCCGGGCGGTCCGGGGCGGTCCCGGGCGGTCCTGGGCGGTCCCGGGCGGTCCGAGGCGGTCCCGGGCGGTCCGGGGCGGTCCCGGGCGGTCCCGGGCGGTCCCGGGCGGTCCCGGGCGGTCCCGGGCGGTCCCGTGCGGTCCCGGGCGGTCCCGGGCGGTCCCGGGCGGTCCCGGGCGTTCCAGGGCGGTCCCGGGCGGTCGGGGGCGGTCCCGGGCGGTCCGGGGCGGTCCCGTTCGGTCCGGGGCGGTCCCGGGCGGTGCCGGGCGGTCCCGGGTGGTCCCGGGCGGTCCCGGGCGGTCCCGGGCGATCCTGGGCGGTCCCGGGCGGTCCGGGGCTGTCCCGGGCGGTCCCGGGCGGTCCCGGGCGGTCCGGGGCGGTCCCGGGCGGTCCGGGGCGGTCCCGGGCGCTCCCGGGCGGTCCTGGGCGGTCCCGCGCGGTCCCGGGCGGTCCTGGGCGGTCCCGGGCGGTCCAGGGCGGTCCCGGGCGGCCCCGGGCGGTCCGGGGCGGTCCCGGGCGGTCCGGGGCGGTCTCGGGCGGTCCGGGGCAGTCCAGGGCGGTCCGGGGCGGTCCCGGGCGGTCCGGGGCGGTCCTGGGCGGTCCGGGGCGGTCCCGGGCGGTCCCGGGCGGTCCCGGGCGGTCCCGGGCGGTCCCGGGTGCTCCCGGGCAGTCCCGGGCGGTCCCGGGCGGTCCCGGGCGGTCCCGGGCGGTCCCGGGCGGTCTGGGGCGGTCCCGTGTGGTCCCGGGTGGTCCGGGGCGGTCCCGGGCGGTCCCGGGCGGTCCCCGGCGGTCCGGGGCGGTCCCGGGCGGTCCGGGGTGGTCCCGGGCTGTCCGGGCCGGTCCCGGGCGGTCCCGGGCGGTCCCGGGCGGTCCTGGGCGGTCCCGGGCAGTCGGGGCGGTCCCGGGTTGTCCCGGGCGGTCCCGGGCGGTTCCGGGCGGTCCGGGGCGGTCCCGGGCGGTCCCGGGCGGTCCTGGGCGGTCCGGGGCGGTCCCGGGCGGTCCGGGGCGGTCCCTGGCGGTCCGGGGCGGTCCCGGGCGGTCCGGGGCGGTCCCGGGCGGTCCGGGGCGGTCCCGGGCGGTCCGGGGCGGTCCCGGGCGGTCCGGGGCGGTCTGGGGCGGTCCCGGGCGGTCCGGGGCGGTCCCGCGCGGTCCGGGCCGGACCCGGGCGGTCCGGGGCATTCCAGGGCTGTCCCGGGCGGTCCAGTGCGGTCCCGGGTGGTCCCGGGCGGTCCCGGGCGGTCCCGGGCGGTCCGGGGCGGTCGCGGGCGGTCCGGGGCGGTCCCGGGCGGTCCGGGGCGGTCCCGGGCGGTCCGGGGCGGTCCCGGGCGGTCCCGGGCGGTCCCCGGGCGGTCCTGGGCGGTCCCAGGCGGTCCGGGGCGGTCCCAGGCGGTCCCGGGCGGTCCCGGGCGGTCCGGGGTGGTCCCGGGCGGTCCGGGGCGGTACCGGGGCGGTCCGGGGCGGTCCCGGGCGGTCCGAGGCGGTACCGGGCGGTCCGGGGCGGTCCCAGGCGGTCCGAGGCGGTCCCGGGCGGTCCGGGGCGGTCCGGGGCAGTCCCGGGCGGTCCCGGGCGGTCCGGGGCGGTCCCAGGCGGTCCCGGGCGTTCCCGGGCAGTCCGGGGCGGTCCTGGGCGGTCCGGGGCCGTCCCGGGTGGTCCGGGGCGGTCCCGGGCGGTCCCGTGCGGTCCCGGCCGGTCCCGGGCGGTCCCGGGTGGTCCCGGGCGGTCCCGGGCGGTCCCGTGCGGTCCCGGGTGGTCCCGGGCGGTCCCTGGCGGTCCGGGGCGGTCCCGGGCGGTCTCAGGCGGTCCCTGGCGGTCCCGGGCGGTCCCGGGCGGTCACGGGCGGTCCCGGGCGTTCCAGGGCGGTCCCGGGCGGTCCAGGGCGGTCCCGAGCGGTCCCGGGCGGTCCCGGGCGTTCCAGGGCGGTCCTGTGCGGTCCCGGGCGGTCCCGCGCGGTCCCAGGCGGTCCCGGACGATCCCGGGCGGTCCCGGGCGTTCCAGGGCGGTCGCGGGCGGTCCAGGGCGGTCCCGGGCGGTCCTGGGCGGTCCCGGGCGGTCCGAGGCGGTCCCGGGCGGTCCGGGGCGGTCCTGGGCGGTCCCGGGCGGTCCCGGGCGGTCCGGGGCGGTCCCGGGCGGTCCGGGGCGGTCCCGGCGGTCCTGGCCGGTCCCGGGCGGTCCCGGGTGGTCCCGGGCGGTCCCAGGCGGTCCCGGGCGGTCCCGGCCGGTCCCGGACGGTCCCGGGCGGTCCCGGGCGGTCGCGGGCGTTCCAGGGCGGTCCCGGGCGGTCCAGGGCGGTCCCGGGCGGTCCCGGGCGGTCCCGGGCATTCCAGGGCGGTCCCGGGCGGTCCAGGGCGGTCCCGGGCGGTCCCGGGCGGTCCCGGGCATTCCAGGGCGGTCCTGGGCGGTCCCGGGCGGTCCCGGGCGGTCCCGGGCGGTCCCGGGCGGTCCCGGGCTGTCCCGGGCGTTCCAGGGCGGTCCCGGGCGGTCCCCGGCGGTCCGGGGCGGTCCCAGGCGGTCCCGGGCGGTCCCGGGCAGTCCGGGGCGGTCCTGTGCGGTCCGGGGCCGTCCCGGGTGATCCGGGGAGGTCCCGGGCGGTCCGGGGCGGTCCTGGGCGGTCCCGGGCGGTCCCGGGCGGTCCTGGGCGGTCCCGGCTGGTCCCGGGCGTTCCCGGGCGGTCCCGGGCGGTCCCGGGCGGTCCCGGGCGGTCCCGTGCGGTCCCGGGTGGTCCCGGGCAGTCCCGGGCGGTCTGGGGCGGTCCCGGGCGGTCCCAGGCGGTCCCGGGCGGTCCCGGGCGGTCCCGGGTGGTCCCGGGCGGTCCCAGGCGGTCCCGGGCGTTCCAGGGCGGTCCCGGGCGGTCCAGGGCGGTCCCGGGCGGTCCCGGGCGGTCCCGGGTGGTCCCGGGCGTTCCAGGGCGGTCCTGGGCGGTCCCGGGCGGTCCCGGGCGGTCCGGGGTGGTCCCGGGCTGTCCGGGCGTTCCAGGGCGGTCCCGGGCGGTCCAGGGTGGTCCCAGGCGGTCCTGGGCGGTCCCCGGCGGTCCGAAGCGGTCCCGGGCGGTCCGGGGCGGTCCCGGGCGGTCCCGGGCGGTCCCGGGCGTTCTAGGGCGGACCTGGGCGGTCCGGGGCGGTCCCGGGCGGTCCGGGGCGGTCCCGGGCGGTCCTGGGCGGTCCCGGGCGGTCCGAGGCGGTCCCGGGCGGTCCAGGGCGGTCCCGGGCGGTCCCGGGCGGTCCCGGGCGGTCCCGGGCGTTCCAGGGCGGTCCCGGGCGGTCGGGGGCGGTCCCGGGCGGTCCGGGACGGTCCCGTTCGGTCCGGGGCGGTCCCGGGCGGTGCCGGGCGGTCCCGGGTGGTCCCGGGCGGTCCCGGGCGGTCCCGGGCGGTCCCGGGCGATCCTGGGCGGTCCGGGGCGGTCCCGGGCGGTCCGGGGCGGTCCCGGGCGGTCCGGGGCGGTCCCGGGCGGTCCCGGGCGGTCCGGGTCGGTCCCGGGCGGTCCGGGGCGGTCCCGGGCGCTCCCGGGCGGTCCCGGGCGGTCCCGGGCGGTCCCGGGCGGTCCTGGGCGGTCCCGGGCGGTCCAGGGCGGTCCCGGGCGGCCCCGGGCGGTCCGGGGCGGTCCCGGGCGGTCCGGGGCGGTCTCGGGCGGTCCGGGGCAGTCCAGGGCGGTACGTGGCGGTCCCGGGCGGTCCGGGGCGGTCCTGGGCGGTCCGGGGCGGTCCCGGGCGGTCCCGGGCGGTCCCGGGCGGTCCCGGCGGTCCCGGGTGCTCCCGGGCAGTCCCGGGCGGTCCCGGGCGGTCCCGGGCGGTCCCGGGCGGTCCCGGGCGGTCCCGGGCGGTCCGGGGCGGTCCCGTGCGGTCCCGGGTGGTCCGGGGCGGTCCCGGGCGGTCCCGGGCGGTCCCCGGTGGTCCGGGGCGGTCCCGGGTGGTCCGGGGTGGTCCCGGGCAGTCCGGGCCGGTCCCGGGTGGTCCCCGGGCGGTCCCGGGCGGTCCTGGGTGGTCCCGGGCAGTCCGGGCGGTCCCGGGTTGTCCCCGGCGGTCCCGGGCGGTTCCGGGCGGTCCGGGGCTGTCCCGGGCGGTCCCGGGCGGTCCTGGGCGGTCCGGGGCGGTCCCGGGCGGTCCGGGGCGGTCCCTGGCCGTCCGGGGCGGTCCCGGGCAGTCCGGGGCGGTCCCGGGCGGTCCGGGGCGGTCCCGGGCGGTCCGGGGCGGTCCCGGGCGGTCCGGGGCGGTCCGGGGCGGTCCCGGGCGGTCCGGGGCGGTCCCGGGCGGTCCGGGCCGGACCCGGGCGGTCCGGGGCATTCCAGGGCTGTCCCCGGGCGGTCCAGGGCGGTCCCGGGTGGTCCCGGGCGGTCCCGGGCCGTCCCGGGCGGTCCCGGGCGGTCCGGGGCGGTCGCGGGCGGTCCGGGGCGGTCCCGGGGCGGTCCGGGGCGGACCTGGGCGGTCCGGGGCGGTCCCCGGCGGTCCGGGGCGGTCCCGGGCGGTCCTGGGCGGTCCCGGGCGGTCCGAGGCGGTCCCGGGCGGTCCGGGGCGGTCCCGGGCGGTCCCGGGTTGTCCCGGGCGGTCCCGGGCGGTCCCGGGCGGTCCCGTGCGGTCCCGGGCGGTCCCGGGCGGTCCCGGGCGGTCCCGGGCGTTCCAGGGCGGTCCCGGGCGGTCGGGGGCGGTCCCGGGCGGTCCGGGGCGGTCCCGTTCGGTCCGGGGCGGTCCCGGGCGGTGCCGGGCGGTCCCGGGTGGTCCCGGGCGGTCCCGGGCGGTCCCGGGCGATCCTGGGCGGTCCCGGGCGGTCCGGGGCTGTCCCGGGCGGTCCCGGGCGGTCCCGGGCGGTCCGGGGCGGTCCCGGGCGGTCCGGGGCGGTCCCGGGCGCTCCCGGGCGGTCCTGGGCGGTCCCGCGCGGTCCCGGGCGGTCCTGGGCGGTCCCGGGCGGTCCAGGGCGGTCCCGGGCGGCCCCGGGCGGTCCGGGGCGGTCCCGGGGCGGTCCGGGGCGGTCTCGGGCGGTCCGGGGCAGTCCAGGGCGGTCCGGGGCGGTCCCGGGCGGTCCGGGGCGGTCCTGGGCGGTCCGGGGCGGTCCCGGGCGGTCCCGGGCGGTCCCGGGCGGTCCCGGGCGGTCCCGGGTGCTCCCGGGCAGTCCCGGGCGGTCCCGGGCGGTCCCGGGCGGTCCCGGGCGGTCCCGGGCGGTCTGGGGCGGTCCCGTGTGGTCCCGGGTGGTCCGGGGCGGTCCCGGGCGGTCCCGGGCGGTCCCCGGCGGTCCGGGGCGGTCCCGGGCGGTCCGGGGTGGTCCCGGGCTGTCCGGGCCGGTCCCGGGCGGTCCCGGGCGGTCCCGGGCGGTCCTGGGCGGTCCCGGGCAGTCCGGGCGGTCCCGGGTTGTCCCGGGCGGTCCCGGGCGGTTCCGGGCGGTCCGGGGCGGTCCCGGGCGGTCCCGGGCGGTCCTGGGCGGTCCGGGGCGGTCCCGGGCGGTCCGGGGCGGTCCCTGGCGGTCCGGGGCGGTCCCGGGCGGTCCGGGGCGGTCCCGGGCGGTCCGGGGCGGTCCCGGGCGGTCCGGGGCGGTCCCGAGCGGTCCGGGGCGGTCTGGGGCGGTCCCGGGCGGTCCGGGGCGGTCCCGCGCGGTCCGGGCCGGACCCGGGCGGTCCGGGGCATTCCAGGGCTGTCCCGGGCGGTCCAGTGCGGTCCCGGGTGGTCCCGGGCGGTCCCGGGCGGTCCCGGGCGGTCCGGGGCGGTCGCGGGCGGTCCGGGGCGGTCCCGGGCGGTCCGGGGCGGTCCCGGGCGGTCCGGGGCGGTCCCGGGCGGTCCCGGGCGGTCCCGGGCGGTCCTGGGCGGTCCCAGGCGGTCCGGGGCGGTCCCAGGCGGTCCCGGGCGGTCCCGGGCGGTCCGGGGTGGTCCCGGGCGGTCCGGGGCGGTACCGGGGCGGTCCGGGGCGGTCCCGGGCGGTCCGAGGCGGTACCGGGCGGTCCGGGGCGGTCCCAGGCGGTCCGAGGCGGTCCCGGGCGGTCCGGGGCGGTCCGGGGCAGTCCCGGGCGGTCCCGGGCGGTCCGGGGCGGTCCCAGGCGGTCCCGGGCGTTCCCGGGCAGTCCGGGGCGGTCCTGGGCGGTCCGGGGCCGTCCCGGGTGGTCCGGGGCGGTCCCGGGCGGTCCGGGGCGGTCCCGGGCGGTCCCGGGCGGTCCCGGGCGGTCCCGTGCGGTCCCGGCCGGTCCCGGGCGGTCCCGGGTGGTCCCGGGCGGTCCCGGGCGGTCCCGTGCGGTCCCCGGGTGGTCCCGGGCGGTCCCTGGCGGTCCGGGGCGGTCCCGGGCGGTCTCAGGCGGTCCCTGGCGGTCCCGGGCGGTCCCGCGCGGTCACGGGCGGTCCCGGGCGTTCCAGGGCGGTCCCGGGCGGTCCAGGGCGGTCCCGAGCGGTCCCGGGCGGTCCCGGGCGTTCCAGGGCGGTCCTGTGCGGTCCCGGGCGGTCCCGCGCGGTCCCAGGCGGTCCCGGACGATCCCGGGCGGTCCCGGGCGTTCCAGGGCGGTCGCGGGCGGTCCAGGGCGGTCCCGGGCGGTCCTGGGCGGTCCCGGGCGGTCCGAGGCGGTCCCGGGCGGTCCGGGGCGGTCCTGGGCGGTCCCGGGTGGTCCCGGGCGGTCCGGGGCGGTCCCGGGCGGTCCGGGGCGGTCCCGGCGGTCCTGGCCGGTCCCGGGCGGTCCCGGGTGGTCCCGGGCGGTCCCAGGCGGTCCCGGGCGGTCCCGGCCGGTCCCGGACGGTCCCGGGCGGTCCCGGGCGGTCGCGGGCGTTCCAGGGCGGTCCCGGGCGGTCCAGGGCGGTCCGGGCGGTCCCGGGCGGTCCCGGGCATTCCAGGGCGGTCCCGGGCGGTCCAGGGCGGTCCCGGGCGGTCCCGGGCGGTCCCGGGCATTCCAGGGCGGTCCTGGGCGGTCCCGGGCGGTCCCGGGCGGTCCCGGGCGGTCCCGGGCGGTCCCGGGCTGTCCCGGGCGTTCCAGGGCGGTCCCGGGCGGTCCAGGGCGGTCCCGGGCGGTCCTGGGCGGTCCCGGGCGGTCCGGGGCGGTCCCGGGCGGTCCGGGGCGGTCCCGGGCGGTCCGGGGCGGTCCCGGGCGGTCCCGTGCGGTGCCGGCCGGTCCCGGGCGGTCCCGGGCGGTCCCGGGCGGTCCCGGGCGGTCCCGTGCGGTCCCGGGTGGTCCCCGGCGGTCCCTGGCGGTCCGGGGCGGTCCCGGGCGGTCCCAGGCGGTCCCTGGCGGTCCCGGGCGGTCCCGGGCGGTCACGGGCGGTCCCGGGCGTTCCAGGGCGGTCCCGGGCGGTCCAGGGCGGTCCCGAGCGGTCCCGGGCGGTCCCGGGCGTTCCAGGGCGGTCCTGGGCGGTCCCGGGCGGTCCCGGGCGGTCCCAGGCGGTCCCGGACGATCCCGGGCGGTCCCGGGCGTTCCAGGGCGGTCGCGGGCGGTCCAGGGCGGTCCCGGGTGGTCCCCGGCGGTCCCTGGCGGTCCGGGGCGGTCCCGGGCGGTCCCAGGCGGTCCCTGGCGGTCCCGGGCGGTCCCGGGCGGTCACGGGCGGTCCCGGGCGTTCCAGGGCGGTCCCGGGCGGTCCAGGGCGGTCCCGAGCGGTCCCGGGCGGTCCCGGGCGTTCCAGGGCGGTCCTGGGCGGTCCCGGGCGGTCCCGGGCGGTCCCAGGCGGTCCCGGACGATCCCGGGCGGTCCCGGGCGTTCCAGGGCGGTCGCGGGCGGTCCAGGGCGGTCCCGGGCGGTCCTGGGCGGGCCCGGGCGGTCCGAGGCGGTCCCGGGTGGTCCGGGGCGGTCCTGGGCGGTCCCGGGCGGTCCCGGGCGGTCCGGGGCGGTCCCGGGCGGTCCGGGGCGGTCCCGGCGGTCCTAGCCGATCCCGGGCGGTCCCGGGTGGTCCCGGGCGGTCCCGGGCGGTCCCGGGCGGTCCCGTGCGGTCCCGGGCGGACCCGGGCGGTCCCGGGCGGTCTGGGGCGGTCCCGGGCTGTCCCGGGCGTTCCAGGGCGGTCCCGGGCGGTCCAGGGCGGTCCCGGGCGGTCCTGGGCGGTCCCGGGCGGTCCGGGGCGGTCCCAGGCGGTCTGGGGCGGTCCCGGGCGGTCCGGGGTGGTCCCGGGCGGTCCAGGGCGGTCCCGGGCGGTCCGGGGCGGTCCGGGGCGTACCCGGGTGGTCCGGGGCGGTCCCGGGCGGTCCGGGCCGGACCCGGGCGGTCCGGGGCGTTCCAGGGCAGTCCCGGGCGGTCCAGGGCGGTCCCGGGTGGTCCCGGGCAGTCCCGGGCGGTCCCGGGCGGTCCCGGGCGGTCCCGGGCAGTCCGGGGCGGTCCCGGGCGGTCCGGGGCGGTCCCGGGCGGTCCGGGGCAGTCCCGGGCGGTCCGGGGCAGTCCCGGGCGGTCCCGGGCGGTTCCGGGCGGTCCCGGGCGGTCCCGGGCGGTCCTGGGCGGTCCCGGGCGGTCCGGGGCGGTCCCAGGCGGTCCCGGGCGGTCCCGGGCGGTCCGGGGCGGTCCCAGGCGGTCCGGGGCGGTCCCGGGGCGGTCCGGGGCGGTCCCGGGCGGTCCGAGGCGGTACCGGGCGGTCCGGGGCGGTCCCAGGCGGTCCGAGGCGGTCCCGGGCGGTCCGGGGCGGTCCGGGGCAGTCCCGGGCGGTCCCGGGCGGTCCGGGCCGGTCCCAGGCGGTCCCGGGCGTTCCCGGGCAGTCCGGGGCGGTCCTGGGCGGTCCGGGGCCGTCCCGGGTGGTCCGGGGCGGTCCCGGGCGGTCCGGGGCGGTCCCGGGCGGTCCCGGGCGGTCCCGGGCGGTCCCGTGCGGTCCCGGCCGGTCCCGGCCGGTCCCGGGCGGTCCCGGGCGGTCCCGGGCGGTCCCGGGCGGTCCCGGGTGGTCCCGGGCGGTCCCTGGCGGTCCGGGGCGGTCCCGGGCGGTCCCAGGCGGTCCCGGGCGGTCCCGGGCGGTCCCGGGCGGTCCCGGGCGGTCCCGGGCATTCCAGGGCGGTCCCAGGCGGTCCAGGGCGGTCCCGAGCGGTCCCGGGCGGTCCCGGGCGTTCCAGGGCGGTCCTGGGCGGTCCCGGGCGGTCCCGGGCGGTCCCAGGCGGACCCGGGCGATCCCGGGCGGTCCCGGGCGTTCCAGGGCGGTCCCGGGCGGTCCAGGGCGGTTCCGGGCGGTCCTGTGCGGTCCCGGGCGGTCCGAGGCGGTCCCAGGCGGTCCAGGGCGGTCCTGGGCGGTCCCGGGCGGTCCCGGGCGGTCCGGGCCGGTCCCGGGCGGTCCGGGGCGGTCCCGGCGGTCCTGGCCGGTTCCGGGCGGTCCCAGGCGGTCCCGGGCGGTCCCGTGCGGTCCCGGGCGGACCCGGGCGGTCCCGGGCGGTCTGGGGCGGTCCCGGGCGGTCCCAGGCGGTCCCGGGCGGTCCCGGGCGGTCCCGGGCAGTCCCGGGCGGTCCCGGTAGTTCCAGGGCGGTCCCGGGCGGTCCAGGGCGGTCCCGGGCGGTCCCGGGCGGTCCCGGGCGTTCCAGGGCGGTCCTGGGCGGTCCCAGGCGGTCCCGGGCGGTCCCGGGCGGTCCCGGGCTGTCCCGGGCGTTCCAGGGCGGTCCCGGGCGGTCCAGGGCAGTCCCGGGCGGTCCTGGGCGGTCCCGGCCGGTCCGAGGCAGTCCCGGGCGGTCCGGGGCGGTCCCGGGCAGTCCCGGGCGTTCTAGGGCGGTCCTGGGCGGTCCGGGGCGGTCCTGGGCGGTCCGGGGCGGTCCCGGGCGGTCCTGGGCGGTCCCGGGCGGTCCGAGGCGGTCCCGGGTGGTCCGGGGCGGTCCCGGGCGGTCCCGGGCAGTCCCGGGCGGTCCAGGGTGGTCCCGGGCGGTCCGGGGCGGTACCGGGGCGGTCCGGGGCGGTCCCGGGCGGTCCGAGGCGGTACCGGGCGGTCCGGGGCGGTCCCAGGCGGTCCGAGGCGGTCCCGGGCGGTCCGGGGCGGTCCGGGGCAGTCCCGGGCGGTCCCGGGCGGTCCGGGGCGGTCCCAGGCGGTCCCGGGCGTTCCCGGGCAGTCCGGGGCGGTCCTGGGCGGTCCGGGGTCGTCCCGGGTGGTCCGGGGCGGTCCCGGGCGGTCCGGGGCGGTCCCGGGCGGTCCCGGGCGGTCCCGGGCGGTCCCGTGCGGTCCCGGCCGGTCCCGGGCGGTCCCGGGTGGTCCCGGGCGGTCCCGGGCGGTCCCGTGCGGACCCGGGTGGTCCCGGGCGGTCCCGGGCGTTCCAGGGCGGTCGCGGGCGGTCCAGGGCGGTCCCGGGCGGTCCTGGGCGGTCCCGGGCGGTCCGAGGCGGTCCCGGGCGGTCCGGGGCGGTCCTGGGCGGTCCCGGGCGGTCCCGGGCGGTCCGGGGCGGTCCCGGGCGGTCCGGGGCGGTCCCGGCGGTCCTGGCCGGTCCCGGGCGGTCCCGGGTGGTCCCGGGCGGTCCCAGGCGGTCCCGGGCGGTCCCGGGCAGTCCCGGGCGGTCCCGGGCGGTCCCGGGCGGTCGCGGGCGTTCCAGGGCGGTCCCGGGCGGTCCAGGGCGGTCCCGGGCGGTCCCGGGCGGTCCCGGGCATTCCAGGGCGATCCCGGGCGGTCCAGGGCAGTCCCGGGCGGTCCCGGGCGGTCCCGGGCATTCCAGGGCGGTCCTGGGCGGTCCCGGGCGGTCCCGGGCGGTCCCGGGCGGTCCCGGGCGGTCCCGGGCTGTCCCGGGCGTTCCAGGGCGGTCCCGGGCGGTCCAGGGCGGTCCCGGGCGGTCCTGGGCGGTCCCGGGCAGTCCGGGGCGGTCCCAGGCGGTCCGGGGCGGTCCCGGGGCGGTCCGGGGCGGTCCCGGGCGGTCCGAGGCGGTACCGGGCGGTCCGGGGCGGTCCCAGGCGGTCCGAGGCGGTCCCGGGCGGTCCGGGGCGGTCCGGGGCAGTCCCGGGCGGTCCCGGGCGGTCCGGGCCGGTCCCAGGCGGTCCCGGGCGTTCCCGGGCAGTCCGGGGCGGTCCTGGGCGGTCCGGGGCCGTCCCGGGTGGTCCGGGGCGGTCCCGGGCGGTCCGGGGCGGTCCCGGGCGGTCCCGGGCGGTCCCGGGCGGTCCCGTGCGGTCCCGGCCGGTCCCGGCCGGTCCCGGGCGGTCCCGGGCGGTCCCGGGCGGTCCCGGGCGGTCCCGGGTGGTCCCGGGCGGTCCCTGGCGGTCCGGGGCGGTCCCGGGCGGTCCCAGGCGGTCCCGGGCGGTCCCGGGCGGTCCCGGGCGGTCCCGGGCGGTCCCGGGCATTCCAGGGCGGTCCCAGGCGGTCCAGGGCGGTCCCGAGCGGTCCCGGGCGGTCCCGGGCGTTCCAGGGCGGTCCTGGGCGGTCCCGGGCGGTCCCGGGCGGTCCCAGGCGGACCCGGGCGATCCCGGGCGGTCCCGGGCGTTCCAGGGCGGTCCCGGGCGGTCCAGGGCGGTTCCGGGCGGTCCTGTGCGGTCCCGGGCGGTCCGAGGCGGTCCCGGGCGGTCCAGGGCGGTCCTGGGCGGTCCCGGGCGGTCCCGGGCGGTCCGGGCCGGTCCCGGGCGGTCCGGGGCGGTCCCGGCGGTCCTGGCCGGTTCCGGGCGGTCCCAGGCGGTCCCGGGCGGTCCCGTGCGGTCCCGGGCGGACCCGGGCGGTCCCGGGCGGTCTGGGGCGGTCCCGGGCGGTCCCAGGCGGTCCCGGGCGGTCCCGGGCGGTCCCGGGCAGTCCCGGGCGGTCCCCGGTAGTTCCAGGGCGGTCCCGGGCGGTCCAGGGCGGTCCCGGGCGGTCCCGGGCGGTCCCGGGCGTTCCAGGGCGGTCCTGGGCGGTCCCAGGCGGTCCCGGGCGGTCCCGGGCGGTCCCGGGCTGTCCCGGGCGTTCCAGGGCGGTCCCGGGCGGTCCAGGGCAGTCCCGGGCGGTCCTGGGCGGTCCCGGCCGGTCCGAGGCAGTCCCGGGCGGTCCGGGGCGGTCCCGGGCGGTCCCGGGCGTTCTAGGGCGGTCCTGGGCGGTCCGGGGCGGTCCTGGGCGGTCCGGGGCGGTCCCGGGCGGTCCTGGGCGGTCCCGGGCGGTCCGAGGCGGTCCCGGGTGGTCCGGGGCGGTCCCGGGCGGTCCCGGGCAGTCCCGGGCGGTCCAGGGTGGTCCCGGGCGGTCCGGGGCGGTACCGGGGCGGTCCGGGGCGGTCCCGGGCGGTCCGAGGCGGTACCGGGCGGTCCGGGGCGGTCCCAGGCGGTCCGAGGCGGTCCCGGGCGGTCCGGGGCGGTCCGGGGCAGTCCCGGGCGGTCCCGGGCGGTCCGGGGCGGTCCCAGGCGGTCCCGGGCGTTCCCGGGCAGTCCGGGGCGGTCCTGGGCGGTCCGGGGTCGTCCCGGGTGGTCCGGGGCGGTCCCGGGCGGTCCGGGGCGGTCCCGGGCGGTCCCGGGCGGTCCCGGGCGGTCCCGTGCGGTCCCGGCCGGTCCCGGGCGGTCCCGGGTGGTCCCGGGCGGTCCCGGGCGGTCCCGTGCGGACCCGGGTGGTCCCGGGCGGTCCCGGGCGTTCCAGGGCGGTCGCGGGCGGTCCAGGGCGGTCCCGGGCGGTCCTGGGCGGTCCCGGGCGGTCCGAGGCGGTCCCGGGCGGTCCGGGGCGGTCCTGGGCGGTCCCGGGCGGTCCCGGGCGGTCCGGGGCGGTCCCGGGCGGTCCGGGGCGGTCCCGGCGGTCCTGGCCGGTCCCGGGCGGTCCCGGGTGGTCCCGGGCGGTCCCAGGCGGTCCCGGGCGGTCCCGGGCAGTCCCGGGCGGTCCCGGGCGGTCCCGGGCGGTCGCGGGCGTTCCAGGGCGGTCCCGGGCGGTCCAGGGCGGTCCCGGGCGGTCCCGGGCGGTCCCGGGCATTCCAGGGCGGTCCCGGGCGGTCCAGGGCAGTCCCGTGCGGTCCCGGCCGGTCCCGGCCGGTCCCGGGCGGTCCCGGGCGGTCCCGGGCGGTCCCGGGCGGTCCCGGGTGGTCCCGGGCGGTCCCTGGC
Source organism: Petromyzon marinus (assembly GCF_048934315.1). Classification (NCBI taxonomy): domain Eukaryota; kingdom Metazoa; phylum Chordata; class Hyperoartia; order Petromyzontiformes; family Petromyzontidae; genus Petromyzon; species Petromyzon marinus. Next base: position 10,770,829 of record NC_133709.1, on the reverse strand, counting down.
GGTCCGGGGCGGTCCCGGGCGGTCCCAGGCGGTCCCGGGCGGTCCCGGGCGGTCCCGGGCGGTCCCGGGCGGTCCCGGGCATTCCAGGGCGGTCCCAGGCGGTCCAGGGCGGTCCCGAGCGGTCCCGGGCGGTCCCGGGCGTTCCAGGGCGGTCCTGGGCGGTCCCGGGCGGTCCCGGGCGGTCCCAGGCGGACCCGGGCGATCCCGGGCGGTCCCGGGCGTTCCAGGGCGGTCCCGGGCGGTCCAGGGCGGTTCCGGGCGGTCCTGTGCGGTCCCGGGCGGTCCGAGGCGGTCCCAGGCCGGTCCTGGGCGTCCAAGGGCGGTCCTGGGCGGCGGTCCCGGGCGGTCCGGGCCGGTCCCGGGCGGTCCGGGGCGGTCCCGGCGGTCCTGGCCGGTTCCGGGCGGTCCCAGGCGGTCCCGGGCGGTCCCGTGCGGTCCCGGGCGGACCCGGGCGGTCCCGGGCGGTCTGGGGCGGTCCCGGGCGGTCCCAGGCGGTCCCGGGCGGTCCCGGGCGGTCCCGGGCAGTCCCGGGCGGTCCCGGTAGTTCCAGGGCGGTCCCGGGCGGTCCAGGGCGGTCCCGGGCGGTCCCGGGCGGTCCCGGGCGTTCCAGGGCGGTCCTGGGCGGTCCCAGGCGGTCCCGGGCGGTCCCGGGCGGTCCCGGGCTGTCCCGGGCGTTCCAGGGCGGTCCCGGGCGGTCCAGGGCAGTCCCGGGCGGTCCTGGGCGGTCCCGGCCGGTCCGAGGCAGTCCCGGGCGGTCCGGGGCGGTCCCGGGCGGTCCCGGGCGTTCTAGGGCGGTCCTGGGCGGTCCGGGGCGGTCCTGGGCGGTCCGGGGCGGTCCCGGGCGGTCCTGGGCGGTCCCGGGCGGTCCGAGGCGGTCCCGGGTGGTCCGGGGCGGTCCCGGGCGGTCCCGGGCAGTCCCGGGCGGTCCAGGGTGGTCCCGGGCGGTCCGGGGCGGTACCGGGGCGGTCCGGGGCGGTCCCGGGCGGTCCGAGGCGGTACCGGGCGGTCCGGGGCGGTCCCAGGCGGTCCGAGGCGGTCCCGGGCGGTCCGGGGCGGTCCGGGGCAGTCCCGGGCGGTCCCGGGCGGTCCGGGGCGGTCCCAGGCGGTCCCGGGCGTTCCCGGGCAGTCCGGGGCGGTCCTGGGCGGTCCGGGGTCGTCCCGGGTGGTCCGGGGCGGTCCCGGGCGGTCCGGGGCGGTCCCGGGCGGTCCCGGGCGGTCCCGGGCGGTCCCGTGCGGTCCCGGCCGGTCCCGGGCGGTCCCGGGTGGTCCCGGGCGGTCCCGGGCGGTCCCGTGCGGACCCGGGTGGTCCCGGGCGGTCCCGGGCGTTCCAGGGCGGTCGCGGGCGGTCCAGGGCGGTCCCGGGCGGTCCTGGGCGGTCCCGGGCGGTCCGAGGCGGTCCCGGGCGGTCCGGGGCGGTCCTGGGCGGTCCCGGGCGGTCCCGGGCGGTCCGGGGCGGTCCCGGGCGGTCCGGGGCGGTCCCGGCGGTCCTGGCCGGTCCCGGGCGGTCCCGGGTGGTCCCGGCGGTCCCAGGCGGTCCCGGGCGGTCCCGGGCAGTCCCGGGCGGTCCCGGGCGGTCCCGGGCGGTCGCGGGCGTTCCAGGGCGGTCCCGGGCGGTCCAGGGCGGTCCCGGGCGGTCCCGGGCGGTCCCGGGCATTCCAGGGCGGTCCCGGGCGGTCCAGGGCAGTCCCGGGCGGTCCCGGGCGGTCCCGGGCATTCCAGGGCGGTCCTGGGCGGTCCCGGGCGGTCCCGGGCGGTCCCGGGCGGTCCCGGGCGGTCCCGGGCTGTCCCGGGCGTTCCAGGGCGGTCCCGGGCGGTCCAGGGCGGTCCCGGGCGGTCCTGGGCGGTCCCGGGCAGTCCGGGGCGGTCCCGGGCGGTCCGGGGCGGTCCCGGGCGGTCCGGGGCGGTCCCGGGCGGTCCGGGGCGGTCCCGGGCGGTCCCGTGCGGTGCCGGCCGGTCCCGGGCGGTCCCGGGCGGTCCCGGGCGGTCCCGGGCGGTCCCGTGCGGTCCCGGGTGGTCCCGGGCGGTCCCTGGCGGTCCGGGGCGGTCCCGGGCGGTCCCAGGCGGTCCCTGGCGGTCCCGGGCGGTCCCGGGCGGTCACGGGCGGTCCCGGGCGTTCCAGGGCGGTCCCGGGCGGTCCAGGGCGGTCCCGAGCGGTCCCGGGCGGTCCCGGGCGTTCCAGGGCGGTCCTGGGCGGTCCCGGGCGGTCCCGGGCGGTCCCAGGCGGTCCCGGACAATCCCGGGCGGTCCCGGGCGTTCCAGGGCGGTCGCGGGCGGTCCAGGGCGGTCCCGGGCGGTCCTGGGCGGTCCCGGGCGGTCCGAGGCGGTCCCGGGTGGTCCGCGGCGGTCCTGGGCGGTCCCGGACGGTCCCGGGCGGTCCGGGGCGGTCCCGGGCGGTCCGGGGCGGTCCCGGCGGTCCTGGCCGGTCCCGGGCGGTCCCGGGTGGTCCCGGGCGGTCCCGGGCGGTCCCGGGCGGTCCCGTGCGGTCCCGGGCGGACCCGGGCGGTCCCGGGCGGTCTGGGGCGGTCCCGGGCGGTCCCAGGCGGTCCCGGGCGGTCCCGGGCGGTCCCGGGCGGTCCCGGGCGGTCCCGGGCGGTCCCGGGCGTTCCAGGGCGGTCCCGGGCGGTCCAGGGCGGTCCCGGGCGGTCCCGGGCGGTCCCGGGCGTTCCAGGGCGGTCCTGGGCGGTCCCGGGCGGTCTCGGGCGGTCCCGGGCGGTCCCGGGCGGTTCCGGGCTGTCCCGGGCGTTCCAGGGCGGTCCCGGGCGGTCCAGGGCGGTCCCGGGCGGTCCTGGGCGGTCCCGGGCGGTCCGGGGCGGTCCCGGGCGGTCTGGGGCGGTCCCGGGCGGTCCGGGGCGGTCCCGGGCGGTCCAGGGCGGTCCCGGGCGGTCCGGGGCGGTCCGGGGCGTACCCGGGTGGTCCGGGGCGGTCCCGGGCGGTCCGGGCCGGACCCGGGCGGTCCGGGGCGTTCCAGGGCAGTCCCGGGCGGTCCAGGGCGGTCCCGGGTGGTCCCGGGCAGTCCCGGGCGGTCCCGGGCGGTCCCGGGCGGTCCCGGGCAGTCCGGGGCGGTCCCGGGCGGTCCGGGGCGGTCCCGGGCGGTCCGGGGCGGTCCCGGGCGGTCCGGGGCAGTCCCGGGCGGTCCCGGGCGGTTCCGGGCGGTCCCGGGCGGTCCCGGGCGGTCCTGGGCGGTCACGGGCGGTCCGGGGCGGTCCCAGGCGGTCCCGGGCGGTCCCGGGCGGTCCGGGGCGGTCCCAGGCGGTCCGGGGCGGTCCCGGGGCGGTCCGGGGCGGTCCCGGGCGGTCCGAGGCGGTCCCGGGCGGTCCGGGGCGGTCCCAGGCGGTCCGAGGCGGTCCCGGGCGGTCCGGGGCGGTTCGGGGCAGTCCCGGGCGGTCCCGGGCGGTCCGGGCCGGTCCCAGGCGGTCCCGGGCGTTCCCGGGCAGTCCGGGGCGGTCCTGGGCGGTCCGGGGCCGTCCCGGTTGGTCCGGGGCGGTCCCGGGCGGTCCGGGGCGGTCCCGGGCGGTCCCGGGCGGTCCCGGGCGGTCCCGTGCGGTCCCGGCCGGTCCCGGGCGGTCCCGGGCGGTCCGGGCGGTCCCGGGCGGTCCCGGGTGGTCCCGGGCGGTCCCTGGCGGTCCGGGGCGGTCCCGGGCGGTCCCAGGCGGTCCCGGGCGGTCCCGGGCGGTCCCGGGCGGTCCCGGGCGGTTCCCGGGCATTCCAGGGCGGTCCCAGGCGGTCCAGGGCGGTCCCGAGCGGTCCCGGGCGGTCCCGGGCGTTCCAGGGCGGTCCTGGCGGTCCCGGGCGGTCCCGGGCGGTCCCAGGCGGACCCGGGCGATCCCGGGCGGTCCCGGGCGTTCCAGGGCGGTCCCGGGCGGTCCAGGGCGGTCCCGGGCGGTCCTGTGCGGTCCCGGGCGGTCCGAGGCGGTCCCGGGCGGTCCAGGGCGGTCCTGGGCGGTCCCGGGCGGTCCCGGGCGGTCCGGGCCGGTCCCGGGCGGTCCGGGGCGGTCCCGGCGGTCCTGGCCGGTTCCGGGCGGTCCCGGGCGGTCCCGGGCGGTCCCGTGCGGTCCCGGGAGGACCCGGGCGGTCCCGGGCGGTCTGGGGCGGTCCCGGGCGGTCCCAGGCGGTCCCGGGCGGTCCCGGGCGGTCCCGGGCAGTCCCGGGCGGTCCCGGTAGTTCCAGGGCGGTCCCGGGCGGTCCAGGGCGGTCCCGGGCGGTCCCGGGCGGTCCCGGGCGTTCCAGGGCGGTCCTGGGCGGTCCCAGGCGGTCCCGGGCGGTCCCGGGCGGTCCCGGGCTGTCCCGGGCGTTCCAGGGCGTTCCCGGGCGGTCCAGGGCAGTCCCGGGCGGTCCTGGGCGGTCCCGGGCGGTCCGAGGCAGTCCCGGGCGGTCCGGGGCGGTCCCGGGCGGTCCCGGGCGTTCTAGGGCGGTCCTGGGCGGTCCGGGGCGGTCCTGGGCGGTCCGGGGCGGTCCCGGGCGGTCCTGGGCGGTCCCGGGCGGTCCGAGGCGGTCCCGGGTGGTCCGGGGCGGTCCCGGGGCGGTCCCGGGCAGTCCCGGGCGGTCCCGTGCGGTGCCGGGCGGTCCCGGGCGGTCCCGGGCGGTCCCGGGCAGTCCCGGGCGTTCCAGGGCATTCCAGTGCGGTCCTGGGGGGTCCCGGGCGGTCCCGGGCGGTCCCGGGCGGTCCCGAGCGGTCCCGGGCGGTCCTGGGCGGTCCCGGGCGGTCCGAGGCGGTCCGGGGCGATCCAGGGCGGTCCCGGGCGGTCCCGGGCGGTCCCGGGCATTCCAGGGCGGTCCCGGGCGTTCCAGGGCGGTCCCGGGTGGTCCAGGGCGGTCCCGGGCAGTCGGGGGCGGTCCCGGGCGGTCCGGGGCGGTCCCGGGCTGTCCGGGGCGGTCCCGGGCGGTCCCGGGCGGTACCGGGTGGTCCCGGGCGGTCCCGGGTGGTCCCGGGCGGTCCCTGGGCGGTCCCGGGCGGTCTGGGGCTGTCCCGGGCGGTCCTGGGCGGTCCCGGGCGGTCCAGGGCGGTCCCGGGCGGTCCGGGGTGGTCCCGGGCGGTCCGGGGCGGTCCCGGGCGGTCCGGGGCGGTCCCGGGTGGTCCGGGGCGGTCCCGGGCGGTCCGGGGCGGTCCCGGGCGCTCCCGGGCGGTCCCGGGCGGTCCCGGGCGGTCCTGGGTGGTCCCGGGTGGTCCGGGCGGTCCCGGGTTGTCCCGGGCGGTCCCGGGCGGTCCCGTGCGGTCCCGGGCGGACCCGGGCGGTCCCGGGCGGTCCGGGGCGGTCCCCGGCGGTCCGGGGCGGTCCCGTGCGGTCCGGGGCGGTCCCGGGCGGTCCGGAGCGGTCCCGGGCGGTCCGGGGCGGTCCCGTGCGGTCCGGGGCGGTCCCGGTCGGTCCGGGGCGGTCCCGGGCGGTCCGGGGCGGTCCCGGGCGGTCCCGTGCGGTGCCGGCCGGTCCCGGGCGGTCCCGGGCGGTCCCGGGCGGTCCCGGGCGGTCCCGTGCGGTCCCGGGTGGTCCCGGGCGGTCCCTGGCGGTCCGGGGCGGTCCCGGGCGGTCCAGGCGGTCCCTGGCGGTCCCGGGCGGTCCCGGGCGGTCACGGGCGGTCCCGGGCGTTCCAGGGCGGTCCCGGGCGGTCCAGGGCGGTCCCGAGCGGTCCCGGGCGGTCCCGGGCGTTCCAGGCGGTCCTGGGCGGTCTCGGGCAATCCCGGCGGTCCCAGGCGGTCCCGGACGATCCCGGGCGGTCCCGGGCGCTCCAGGGCGGTCGCGGGCAGTCCAGGGCGGTCCCGGGCGGTCCTGGGCGGTCCCGGGCGGTCCGAGGCGGTCCCGGGTGGTCCGGGGCGGTCCTGGGCGGTCCCGGGCGGTCCCGGGCGGTCCGGGGCGGTCCCGGGCGGTCCGGGGCGGTCCCGGCGGTCCTGGCCGGTCCCGGGCGGTCCCGGGTGGTCCCGGGCGGTCCCGGGCGGTCCCGGGCGGTCCCGTGCGGTCCCGGGCGGACCCGGGCGGTCCCGGGCGGTCTGGGGCGGTCCCGGGCGGTCCCAGGCGGTCCCGGGCGGTCCCGGGTGGTCCCGGGCGGTCCCGGGCGGTCCCGGGCGGTCCCGGGCGTTCCAGGGTGGTCCCGGGCGGTCCAGGGCGGTCCCGGGCGGTTCCGGGCGGTCCCGGGCGTTCCAGGGCGGTCCTGGGCGGTCCCGGGCGGTCCCGGGCGGTCCCGGGCGGTCCCGGGCGGTCCCGGGCTGTCCCGGGCGTTCCAGGGCGGTCCCGGGCGGGCCAGGGTGGTCCCGGGCGGTCCTGGGCGGTCCCGGGCGGTCCGGGGCGGTCCCGGGCGGTCCGGGGCGTCCCGGGCGGTCCGGGGCAGTCCCGGGCGGTCCGGGGCGGTCCCGGGCGGTCCGGGGCGGTCCGGGGCGTACCCGGGTGGTCCGGGGCGGTCCCGGGCGGTCCGGGCCGGACCGGGCGGTCCGGGGCGTTCCAGGGCAGTGCCGGGCGGTCCAGGGCGGTCCCGGGTGTCCCGGGCAGTCCCGGGCGGTCCCGGGCGTTCCAGGGCGGTCCCGGGCGTCCAGGGCGGTCCCGGGCGGTCCGGGCGGTCCCGGGGTTCAGGGCGGTCCTGGGCGGTCCCGGGCGGTCTCGGGCGGTCCCGGGCGGTCCCGGGCGGTTCCGGGCTGTCCCGGGCGTTCCAGGGCGGTCCCGGGCGGTCCAGGGCGGTCCCGGGCGGTCCTGGGCGGTCCCGGGCGGTCCGGGGCGGTCCCGGGCGGTCTTGGGGCGGTCCCGGGCGGTCCGGGGCGGTCCCGGGCGGTCCAGGGCGGTCCCGGGCGGTCCGGGGCGGTCCGGGGCGTACCCGGGTGGTCCGGGGCGGTCCCGGGCGGTCCGGGCCGGACCCGGGCGGTCCGGGGCGTTCCAGGGCAGTCCCGGGCGGTCCAGGGCGGTCCCGGGTGGTCCCGGGCAGTCCCGGGCGGTCCCGGGCGGTCCCGGGCGGTCCCGGGCAGTCCGGGGCGGTCCCGGGCGGTCCGGGGCGGTCCCGGGCGGTCCGGGGCGGTCCCGGGCGGTCCGGGGCAGTCCCGGGCGGTCCCGGGCGGTTCCGGGCGGTCCCGGGCGGTCCCGGGCGGTCCTGGGCGGTCACGGGCGGTCCGGGGCGGTCCCAGGCGGTCCCGGGCGGTCCCGGGCGGTCCGGGCGGTCCCAGGCGGTCCGGGGCGGTCCCGGGGCGGTCCGGGTCGGGGTCCCGGGCGGTCCGAGGCGGTCCCGGGCGGTCCGGGGCGGTCCCAGGCGGTCCGAGGCGGTCCCGGGCGGTCCGGGGCGGTTCGGGGCAGTCCCGGGCGGTCCCGGGCGGTCCGGGCCGGTCCCAGGCGGTCCCGGGCGTTCCCGGGCAGTCCGGGGCGGTCCTGGGCGGTCCGGGGCCGTCCCGGTTGGTCCGGGGCGGTCCCGGGCGGTCCGGGGCGGTCCCGGGCGGTCCCGGGCGGTCCCGGGCGGTCCCGTGCGGTCCCGGCCGGTCCCGGGCGGTCCTGGGCGGTCCCGGGCGGTCCCGGGCGGTCCCGGGTGGTCCCGGGCGGTCCCTGGCGGTCCGGGGCGGTCCCGGGCGGTCCCAGGCGGTCCCGGGCGGTCCCGGGCGGTCCCGGGCGGTCCCGGGCGGTCCCGGGCATTCCAGGGCGGTCCCAGGCGGTCCAGGGCGGTCCCGAGCGGTCCCGGGCGGTCCCGGGCGTTCCAGGGCGGTCCTGGGCGGTCCCGGGCGGTCCCGGGCGGTCCCAGGCGGACCCGGGCGATCCCGGGCGGTCCCGGGCGTTCCAGGGCGGTCCCGGGCGGTCCAGGGCGGTCCCGGGCGGTCCTGTGCGGTCCCGGGCGGTCCGAGGCGGTCCCGGGCGGTCCAGGGCGGTCCTGGGCGGTCCCGGGCGGTCCCGGGCGGTCCGGGCCGGTCCCGGGCGGTCCGGGGCGGTCCCGGCGGTCCTGGCCGGTTCCGGGCGGTCCCGGGCGGTCCCGGGCGGTCCTGTGCGGTCCCGGGCGGACCCGGGCGGTCCCGGGCGGTCTGGGGCGGTCCCGGGCGGTCCCAGGCGGTCCCGGGCGGTCCCGGGTGGTCCCGGGCAGTCCCGGGCGGTCCCGGTAGTTCCAGGGCGGTCCCGGGCGGTCCAGGGCGGTCCCGGGCGGTCCCGGGCGGTCCCGGGCGTTCCAGGGCGGTCCTGGGCGGTCCCAGGCGGTCCCGGGCGGTCCCGGGCGGTCCCGGGCTGTCCCGGGCGTTCCAGGGCGTTCCCGGGCGGTCCAGGGCAGTCCCCGGGCGGTCCTGGGCGGTCCCGGGCGGTCCGAGGCAGTCCCGGGCGGTCCGGGGCGGTCCCGGGCGGTCCCGGGCGTTCTAGGGCGGTCCTGGGCGGTCCGGGGCGGTCCTGGGCGGTCCGGGGCGGTCCCGGGCGGTCCTGGGCGGTCCCGGGCGGTCCGAGGCGGTCCCGGGTGGTCCGGGGCGGTCCCGGGCGGTCCCGGGCAGTCCCGGGCGGTCCCGTGCGGTCCCGGGCGGTCCCGGGCGGTCCCGGGCGGTCCCGGGCAGTCCCGGGCGTTCCAGGGCATTCCAGGGCGGTCCTGGGGGGTCCCGGGCGGTCCCGGGCGGTCCCGGGCGGTCCCGAGCGGTCCGGGCGGTCCTGGGCGGTCCCGGGCGGTCCGAGGCGGTCCGGGGCGATCCAGGGCGGTCCCGGGCGGTCCGGGCGGTCCCGGGCATTCCAGGGCGGTCCCGGGCGTTCCAGGGCGGTCCCGGGTGGTCCAGGGCGGTCCCGGCAGTCGGGGGCGGTCCCGGGCGGTCCGGGGCGGTCCCGGGCTGTCCGGGGCGGTCCCGGGCGGTCCCGGGCGGTACCGGGTGGTCCCGGGCGGTCCCGGGTGGTCCCGGGCGGTCCTGGGCGGTCCCGGGCGGTCTGGGGCTGTCCCGGGCGGTCCTGGGCGGTCCCGGCGGTCCAGGGCGGTCCCGGGCGGTCCGGGGCGGTCCCGGGCGGTCCGGGGCGGTCCCGGGCGGTCCGGGGCGGTCCCGGGTGGTCCGGGGCGGTCCCGGGCGGTCCGGGGCGGTCCCGGGCGCTCCCGGGCGGTCCCGGGCGGTCCCGGGCGGTCCTGGGTGGTCCCGGGTGGTCCGGGCGGTCCCGGGTTGTCCCGGGCGGTCCCGGGCGGTCCCGTGCGGTCCCGGGCGGACCCGGGCGGTCCCGGGCGTCCGGGGCGGTCCCGGGCGGTCCGGGGCGGTCCCGTGCGGTCCGGGGCGGTCCCGGGCGGTCCGGAGCGGTCCCGGGCGGTCCGGGGCGGTCCCGTGCGGTCCGGGGCGGTCCCGGTCGGTCCGGGGCGGTCCCGGGCGGTCCGGGGCGGTCCCGGCGTCCCGTGCGGTGCCAGCCGGTCCCGGGCGGTCCCGGGCGGTCCCGGGCGGTCCCGGGCGGTCCCGTGCGGTCCCGGGTGGTCCCGGGCGGTCCCTGGCGGTCCGGGGCGGTCCCGGGCGGTCCCAGGCGGTCCCTGGCGGTCCCGGGCGGTCCCGGGCGGTCACGGGCGGTCCCGGGCGTTCCAGGGCGGTCCCGGGCGGTCCAGGGCGGTCCCGAGCGGTCCCGGGCGGTCCCGGCGTTCCAGGGCGGTCCTGGGCGGTCTCGGGCAATCCCGGGGCGGTCCCAGGCGGTCCCGGACGATCCCGGGCGGTCCCGGGCGCTCCAGGGCGGTCGCGGGCAGTCCAGGGCGGTCCCGGGCGGTCCTGGGCGGTCCCGGGCGGTCCGAGGCGGTCCCGGGTGGTCCGGGGCGGTCCTGGGCGGTCCCGGGCGGTCCCGGGCGGTCCGGGGCGGTCCCGGGCGGTCCGGGGCGGTCCCGGCGTTCCTGGCCGGTCCCGGGCGGTCCCGGGTGGTCCCGGGCGGTCCCGGGCGGTCCCGGGCGGTCCCGTGCGGTCCGGGCGGACCCGGGCGGTCCCGGCGGTCTGGGGCGGTCCCGGGCGGTCCCAGGCGGTCCCGGGCGGTCCCGGGTGGTCCCGGGCGGTCCCGGGCGGTCCCGGGCGGTCCCGGGCGTTCCAGGGTGGTCCCGGGCGGTCCAGGGCGGTCCCGGGCGGTTCCGGGCGGTCCCGGGCGTTCCAGGGCGGTCCTGGGCGGTCCCGGGCGGTCTCGGGCGGTCCCGGGCGGTCCCGGGCGGTCCCGGGCTGTCCCGGGCATTCCAGGGCGGTCCCGGGCGGGCCAGGGCGGTCCCGGGCGGTCCTGGGCGGTCCCGGCGGTCCGGGGCGGTCCCGGGCGGTCCGGGGCGGTCCCGGGCGGTCGGGGCGGTCCCGGGCGGTCCGGGGCGGTCCCGGGCGGTCCGGGGCGGTCCGGGGCGTACCCGGGTGGTCCGGGGCGGTCCCGGGCGGTCCGGGCCGGACCCGGGCGGTCCGGGGCGTTCCAGGGCAGTGCCGGGCGGTCCAGGGCGGTCCCGGGTGGTCCCGGGCAGTCCCGGGCGGTCCCGGGCGGTCCCGGGCGGTCCGGGCCGGTCCCGGGCGGTCCGGGGGCGGTCCCGGCGGTCCTGGCCGGTTCCGGGCGGTCCCGGGCGGTGCCGGGCGGTCCCGTGCGGTCCCGGGCGGACCCGGGCGGTCCCGGGCGGTCTGGGGCAGTCCCGGGCGGTCACAGGCGGTCCCGGGCGGTCCCGGGCGGTCCCGGGCAGTCCCGGGTGGTCCCGGTAGTTTCCAGGGCGGTCCCGGGCGGTCCAGGGCGGTCCCGGGCGGTCCCGGGCGGTCCCGGGCGTTCCAGGGCGGTCCTATGCGGTCCCAGGCGGTCCCGGGCGGTCCCGGGCGGTCCCGGGCTGTCCCGGGCGTTCCAGGGCAGTCCCGGGCGGTCCAGGGCGGTCCCGGGTGGTCCCGGGCAGTCCCGGGCGGTCCCGGGCGGTCCCGGCGGTCCGGGCCCGTCCCGGGCGGTCCGGGGCGGTCCCGGCGGTCCTGGCCGGTTCCGGGCGGTCCCGGGCGGTGCCGGGCGGTGCCGTGCGGTCCCGGGCGGACCCGGGCGGTCCCGGGCGGTCTGGGGCGGTCCTGGGCGGTCACAGGCGGTCCCGGGCGGTCCCGGGCGGTCCCGGGCAGTCCCGGGTGGTCCCGGTAGTTCCAGGGCGGTCCCGGGCGGTCCAGGGCGGTCCCGGGCGGTCCCGGGCGGTCCCGGGCGTTCCAGGGCGGTCCTGGGCGGTCCCAGGCGGTCCCGGGTGGTCCCGGGCGGTCCCGGGCTGTCCGGGCGTTCCAGGGCGGTCCCGGGCGGTCCAGGGCGGTCCCGGGCGGTCCTGGGCGGTCCCGGGCGGTCCGAGGCGGTCCCGGGCGGTCCGGGGCGGTCCCGGGCGGTCCCGGGCGTTCTAGGGCGGTCCCGGGCGGTCCCGGGCTGTCCCCGGCGTTCCAGGGCAGTCCCGGGCGGTCCAGGGCGGTCCCGGGTGGTCCCGGGCAGTCCCGGGCGGTCCCGGGCGGTCCCGGGCGGTCCGGGCCGGTCCCGGGCGGTCCGGGGCGGTCCCGGCGGTCCTGGCCGGTTCCGGGCGGTCCCGGGCGGTGCCGGGCGGTCCCGTGCGGTCCCGGGCGGACCCGGGCGGTCCCGGGCGGTCTGGGGCGGTCCCGGGCGGTCACAGGCGGTCCCGGGCGGTCCCGGGCGGTCCCGGGCAGTCCCGGGTGGTCCCGGTAGTTCCAGGCGGTCCCGGGCGGTCCAGGGCGGTCCCGGGCGGTCCCGGGCGGTCCCGGGCGTTCCAGGGCGGTCCTGGCGGTCCCAGGCGGTCCCGGCGGTCCAGGGCGGTCCCGGGCTGTCCGGCGTTCCAGGGCGGTCCCGGGCGGTCCAGGGCGGTCCCGGGCGGTCCTGGGCGGTCCCGGGCGGTCCGAGGCGGTCCCGGGCGGTCCGGGGCGGTCCCGGGCGGTCCCGGGCGTTCTAGGGCGGTCCTGGGCGGTCCGGGGCGGTCCTGGGCGGTCCGGGGCGGTCCCGGGCGGTCCTGGGCGGTCCCGGGCGGTCCGAGGCGGTCCCGGGTGGTCCGGGGCGGTCCCGGGCGGTCCCGGGCAGTCCCGGGCGGTCCCGTGCGGTCCCGGGCGGTCCCGGGCGGTCCCGGGCGGTCCCGGGCAGTCCCGGGCGTTCCAGGGCATTCCAGGGCGGTCCTGGGGGGTCCCGGGCGGTCCCGGGCGGTCCCGGGTGGTCCCGGGCGGTCCCGGGCGGTCCGGGGCGGTCCCGGGCGGTCCGGGGCGGTCCCGGGCGGTCCGGGGCGGTCCGGGGCGTACCCGGGTGGTCCGGGGCGGTCCCGGGCGGTCCGGGCCGGACCCGGGCGGTCCGGGGCGTTCCAGGGCAGTGCCGGGCGGTCCAGGGCGGTCCCGGGTGGTCCCGGGCAGTCCCGGGCGGTCCCGGGCGGTCCCGGGCGGTCCGGGCCGGTCCCGGGCGGTCCGGGGCGGTCCCGGCGGTCCTGGCCGGTTCCGGGCGGTCCCGGGCGGTGCCGGGCGGTCCCGTGCGGTCCCGGGCGGACCCGGGCGGTCCCGGGCGGTCTGGGGCGGTCCCGGGCGGTCACAGGCGGTCCCGGGCGGTCCCGGGCGGTCCCGGGCAGTCCCGGGTGGTCCCGGTAGTTCCAGGGCGGTCCCGGGCGGTCCAGGGCGGTCCCGGGCGGTCCCGGGCGGTCCCGGGCGGTCCCGGGCGTTCCAGGGCGGTCCTGTGCGGTCCCAGGCGGTCCCGGGCGGTCCCGGGCGGTCCCGGGCTGTCCCGGGCGTTCCAGGGCAGTCCCGGGCGGTCCAGGGCGGTCCCGGGTGGTCCCGGGCAGTCCCGGGCGGTCCCGGGCGGTCCCGGGCGGTCCGGGCCCGTCCCGGGCGGTCCGGGGCGGTCCCGGCGGTCCTGGCCGGTTCCGGGCGGTCCCGGGCGGTGCCGGGCGGTCCCGTGCGGTCCCGGGCGGACCCGGGCGGTCCCGGGCGGTCTGGGGCGGTCCTGGGCGGTCACAGGCGGTCCCGGGCGGTCCCGGGCGGTCCCGGGCAGTCCCGGGTGGTCCCGGTAGTTCCAGGGCGGTCCCGGGCGGTCCAGGGCGGTCCCGGGCGGTCCCGGGCGGTCCCGGGCGTTCCAGGCCGGTCCTGGGCGGTCCCAGGCGGTCCCGGGTGGTCCCGGGCGGTCCCGGGCTGTCCCGGGCGTTCCAGGGCGGTCCCGGGCGGTCCAGGGCGGTCCCGGGCGGTCCTGGGCGGTCCCGGGCGGTCCGAGGCGGTCCCGGGCGGTCCGGGGCGGTCCCGGGCGGTCCCGGGCGTTCTAGGGCGGTCCCGGGCGGTCCCGGGCTGTCCCGGGCGTTCCAGGGCAGTCCCGGGCGGTCCAGGGCGGTCCCGGGTGGTCCCGGGCAGTCCCGGGCGGTCCCGGGCGGTCCCGGGCGGTCCGGGCCGGTCCCGGGCGGTCCGGGGCGGTCCCGGCGGTCCTGGCCGGTTCCGGGCGGTCCCGGGCGGTGCCGGGCGGTCCCGTGCGGTCCCGGGCGGACCCGGGCGGTCCCGGGCGGTCTGGGGCGGTCCCGGGCGGTCACAGGCGGTCCCGGGCGGTCCCGGGCGGTCCCGGGCAGTCCCGGGTGGTCCCGGTAGTTCCAGGGCGGTCCCGGGCGGTCCAGGGCGGTCCCGGGCGGTCCCGGGCGGTCCCGGGCGTTCCAGGGCGGTCCTGGGCGGTCCCAGGCGGTCCCGGGCGGTCCCGGGCGGTCCCGGGCTGTCCCTGGCGTTCCAGGGCGGTCCCGGGCGGTCCAGGGCGGTCCCGGGCGGTCCTGGGCGGTCCCGGGCGGTCCGAGGCGGTCCCGGGCGGTCCGGGGCGGTCCCGGGCGGTCCCGGGCGTTCTAGGGCGGTCCTGGGCGGTCCGGGGCGGTCCTGGGCGGTCCGGGGCGGTCCCGGGCGGTCCTGGGCGGTCCCGGGCGGTCCGAGGCGGTCCCGGGTGGTCCGGGGCGGTCCCGGGCGGTCCCGGGCAGTCCCGGGCGGTCCCGTGCGGTCCCGGGCGGTCCCGGGCGGTCCCGGGCGGTCCCGGGCAGTCCCGGGCGTTCCAGGGCATTCCAGGGCGGTCCTGGGGGGTCCCGGGCGGTCCCGGGCGGTCCCGGGCGGTCCCGAGCGGTCCCGGGCGGTCCTGGGCGGTCCCGGGTGGTCCGAGGCGGTCCGGGGCGATCCAGGGCGGTCCTGGGCGGTCCCGGGCGGTCCCGGGCATTCCAGGGCGGTCCCGGGCGTTCCAGGGCGGTCCCGGGTGGTCCAGGGCGGTCCCGGGCAGTCGGGGGCGGTCCCGGGCGGTCCGGGGCGGTCCCGGGCTGTCCGGGGCGGTCCCGGGCGGTCCCGGGCGGTACCGGGTGGTCCCGGGCGGTCCCGGGTGGTCCCGGGCGGTCCTGGGCGGTCCCGGGCGGTCTGGGGCTGTCCCGGGCGGTCCTGGGCGGTCCCGGGCGGTCCAGGGCGGTCCCGGGCGGTCCGGGGCGGTCCCGGGCGGTCCGGGGCGGTCCCGGGCGGTCCGGGGCGGTCCCGGGTGGTCCGGGGCGGTCCCGGGCGGTCCGGGGCGGTCCCGGGCGCTCCCGGGCGGTCCCAGGCGGTCCCGGGTGGTCCTGGGTGGTCCCGGGTGGTCCGGGCGGTCCCGGGTTGTCCCGGGCGGTCCCGGGCGGTTCCGGGTGGTCCGGGGTGGTCCCGGGCGGTCCCGGGCAGTCCCGGGCGGTCCGGGGCGGTCCCGGGCGGTCCGGGGTGGTCCCTGGCGGTCCGGGGCGGTCCCCGGCGGTCCGGGGCGGTCCCGGGCGGTCCGGGGCGGTCCCGGGCGGTCAGGGGCGGTCCCGGGCGGTCCGGGGCGGTCCGGGGCGGTCCCGGGCGGTCCGGGGCGGTCCCGGGCGGTCCGGGCCAGACCCGGGCGGTCCGGGGCATTCCAGGGCGGTCCCGGGCGGTCCAGGGCGGTCCCGGGTGTTCCCGGGCGGTCCTGGGCGGTCTCGGGCGGTCCCGGGCGGTCCCGGGCAGTCCGGGGCAGTCCCGGGCGGTCCGGGGCGGTCCCGGGCGGTCCGGGGCGGTCCCGGGCGGTCCGGGGCGGTCCTGGGCGGTCCGGGGCCATCCCGGGTGGTCCGGGGCGGTCCCGGGCGGTCCGGGGCGGTCCCGGGCGGTCCCGGGCGGTCCCGGGCGGTCCCGTGCAGTCCCGGCCGGTCCCGGGCGGTCCCGGGCGGTCCCGGGCGGTCCCGGGCGGTCCCTTGCGGTCCCGGGTGGTCCCGGGCGGTCCCTGGCGGTCCGGGGCGGTCCCTGGGCGGTCCGGGGCGGTCCCGGGCGGTCCTGGGTGGTCCCGGGCAGTCCGAGGCGGTCCCGGGCGGTCCGGGGCGGTCCCGGGCGGTCCCGGGCAGTCCCGGGTGGTCCCTTGCGGTCCCGGGCGGTCCCGGGCGGTCCTGGGCGGTCCCGGGCGGTCCCGGGCGTTCCAGGGCGTTCCAGGGCAGTCCTGGGGGGTCCCGGGCGGTCCCGGGCGGTCCCGGGCGGTCCCGAGCGGTCCCGGGCGGTCCTGGGCGGTCCCGGGCGGTCCGAGGCGGTCCGGGGCGATCCTGGGCGGTCCCGGGCGGTCCCGGGCGGTCCCGGGCATTCCAGGGCGGTCCGGGCGTTCCCAGGGCGGTCCCGGGTGGTCCAGGGCGGTCCCGGGCAGTCGGGGGCGGTCGCGGGCGGTCCGGGGCGGTCTCGGGCGGTCCGTGGCGGTCCTGGGCGGTCCCGGGCGGTCCCGGGTGGTCCCGGGCGGTCCCGGGCGGTCCCGGGCGGTCCTGGGCGGTCCCGGGCGGTCCGGGGCTGTCCCGGGCGGTCCTGGGCGGTCCCGTTCGGTCCGGGGCGGTCCCGGGCGGTCCGGGGCGGTCCCGGGCGGTCCGGGGCGGTCCCGGGCGGTCCGGGGCGGTCCCGGGCGGTCCGGGGCGGTCCTGGGCGGTCCGGGGCCGTCCCGGGTGGTCCGGGGGCGGTCCCGGGCGGTCCGGGGCGGTCCCGGGCGGTCCCGGGCGGTCCCGGGCGGTCCCGTGCAGTCCCGGCCGGTCCCGGGCGGTCCCGGGCGGTCCCGGGCGGTCCCGGGCGGTCCCGGGCGGTCCCTTGCGGTCCCGGGTGGTCCCGGGCGGTCCCTGGCGGTCCGGGGCGGTCCTGGGCGGTCCGGGGCGGTCCCGGGCGGTCCTGGGTGGTCCCGGGCAGTCCGAGGCGGTCCCGGGCGGTCCGGGGCGGTCCCGGGCGGTCCCGGGCAGTCCCGGGTGGTCCCTTGCGGTCCCGGCGGTCCCGGGGGGTCCCGGGCGGTCCCGGGCGGTCCCGGGCGTTCCAGGGCGTTCCAGGGGCAGTCCTGGGGGGTCCCGGGCGGTCCCGGGCGGTCCCGGGCGGTCCCGAGCGGTCCCGGGCGGTCCTGGGCGGTCCCGGGCGGTCCGAGGCGGTCCGGGGCGATCCTGGGCGGTCCCGGGCGGTCCCGGGCGGTCCCGGGCATTCCAGGGCGGTCCCGGGCGTTCCAGGGCGGTCCCGGGTGGTCCAGGGCGGTCCCGGGCAGTCGGGGGGCGGTCGCGGGCGGTCCGGGGCGGTCTCGGGCGGTCCGTGGCGGTCCTGGGCGGTCCCGGGCGGTCCCGGGTGGTCCCGGGCGGTCCCGGGCGGTCCCGGGCGGTCCTGGGCGGTCCCGGGCGGTCCGGGGCTGTCCGGGCGGTCCTGGGCGGTCCCGGTCGGTCCGGGGCGGTCCCGGGCGGTCCGGGGCGGTCCCGGGCGGTCCGGGGGCGGTCCCGGGCGGTCCGGGGCGGTCCGGGTGGTCCGGGGCGGTCCCGGGCGGTCCGGGGCGGTCCCGGGCGGTCCCGGGCGGTCTGGGCGGTACCGGGTGGTCCGGGCGGTCCCGGGTTGTCCCGGGCGGTCCCGGGCGGTTCCGGGCGGTCCGGGGCGGTCCCGGGCGGTCCCGGGCAGTCCCGGGCGGTCCGGGGCGGTCCCGGGCGGGTCGGGGTGGTCCCTGGCGGTCCGGGGCGGTCCTCGGCGGTCCGGGGCGGTCCCGGGCGGTCCGGGGCGGTCCCGGGCGGTCCGGGGCGGGCCCGGGCGGTCCGGGGCGGTCCCGGGTGGTCCGGGGCGGTCCCGGGCGGTCCGGGCGGTCCCGGGCGCTCCCGGGCGGTCCCGGGCGGTCCCAGGCGGTCCTGGGCGGTCCCGGGTGGTCCGGGCGGTCCCGAGTTGTCCCGTGCGGTCCCGGGCGGTTCCGGGCGGTCCCGGGCGGTCCCGTGCAGTCCCGGCCGGTCCCGGGCGGTCCCGGGCGGTCCCGGGCGGTCCCGGGCGGTCCCTTGCGGTCCCGGGTGGTCCCGGGCGGTCCCTGGCGGTCCGGGGCGGTCCTGGGCGGTCCGGGCGGTCCCGGGCGGTCCTGGGTGGTCCCGGGCGGTCCGAGGCGGTCCCGGGCGGTCCGGGGCGGTCCCGGGCGGTCCCGGGCAGTCCCGGGTGGTCCCGTGCGGTCCCGGGCGGTCCCGGGCGGTCCCGGGCGTTCCAGGGCGTTCCAGGGCAGTCCTGGGGGGTCCCGGGCGGTCCCGGGCGGTCCCGGGCGGTCCCGAGCGGTCCCGGGCGGTCCCTGGGCGGTCCCGGGCGGTCCGAGGCGGTCCGGGGCGATCCGGGGCGGTCCCGGGCGGTACTGGGCGGTCCCGGGCATTCCAGGGCGGTCCCGGGCGTTCCAGGGCGGTCCCGGGTGGTCCAGGGCGGTCCCGGGCAGTCGGGGGCGGTCGCGGGCGGTCCGGGGCGGTCCCGGGCGGTCCGTGGCGGTCCTGGGCGGTCCCGGGCGGTCCCGGGTGGTCCCGGGCGGTCCCGGGCGGTCCCGGGCGGTCCTGGGCGGTCCCGGGCGGTCCGGGCTGTCCCGGGCGGTCCTGGGCGGTCCCGGGCGGTCCGGGGCGGTCCCGGGCGGTCCGGGGCGGTCCCGGGCGGTCCGGGGCGGTCCCGGGCGGTCCGGGGTGGTCCGGGTGGTCCGGGGCGGTCCCGGGCGGTCCGGGGCGGTCCCGGGCGCTCCCGGGCAGTCCCGGGCGGTCCCGGGCGGTCCTGGGCGGTACCGGGTGGTCCGGGCGGTCCCGGGTTGTCCCGGGCGGTCCCGGACGGTTCCGGGCGGTCCGGGGCGGTCCCGGGCGGTCCCGGGCAGTCCCGGGCGGTCCGGGGCGGTCCCGGGCGGGTCGGGGTGGTCCCTGGCGGTCCGGGGCGGTCCTCGGCGGTCCGGGGCGGTCCCGGGTGGTCCGGGGCGGTCCCGGGCGGTCCGGGGCGGGCCCGGGCGGTCCGGGGCGGTCCCGGGTGGTCCGGGGCGGTCCCGGGCGGTCCGGGGCGGTCCCGGGCGCTCCCGGGCGGTCCCGGGCGGTCCCGGGCGGTCCTGGGCGGTCCCGGGTGGTCCGGGCGGTCCCGGGTTGTCCCGGGCGGTCCCGGGCGGTTCCGGGCGGTCCGGGGCGGTCCCGGGCGGTCCCGGGCAGTCCCGGGCGGTCCGGGGCGGTCCCGGGCGGTCCGGGGTGGTCCCTGGCGGTCCGGGGCGGTCCCCAGCGGTCCGGGGCGGTCCCGGGCGGCCCGGGGCGGTCCCGGGCGGTCCGGGGCGGTCCCCGGGCGGTCCGGGGCGGTGAGGGGCGGTCTCGGGCGGTCCGGGGCGGTCCCGGGCGGTCCGAGCCGGACCCGGACGGTCCGGGGCGTTCCAGGGCGGTCCCGGGCGGTCCAGGGCGGTCCCGGGTGGTCCCGGGCGGTCCCGGGCGGTCCCGGGCGGTCCCGGGCGGTCCCGGGCGGTCCGGGGCAGTCCCGGACGGTCCGGGGCGGTCCCGGGCGGTCCGGGGCGGTCCCGGGCGGTCCGGGGCGGTCCTGGGCGGTCCGGGGCCGTCCCGGGTGGTCCGGGGCGGTCCCGGGCGGTCCAGGGCGGTCGCGGGCGGTCCCGGGCGGTCCCGGGCGGTCCCGTGCGGTCCCGGCCGGTCCCGGGCGGTCCCGGGCGGTCCCCGGGCGGTCCCGGGCGGTCCCGTGCGGTCCCGGGTGGTCCCGGGCGGTCCCTGGCGGTCCGGGGCGGTCCTGGGCGGTCCGGGGCGGTCCCGGGCGGTCCTGGGCGGTCCCGGGCGGTCCGAGGCGGTCCCGGGCGGTCCGGGGCGGTCCCGGGCGGTCCGGGGCGGTCCGGGTGGTCCGGGGCGGTCCCGGGCGGTCCGGGGCGGTCCCGGGCGCTCCCGGGCGGTCCCGGGCGGTCCCGGGCGGTCCTGGGCGGTCCCGGGTGGTCCGGGCGGTCCCGGGTTGTCACGGGCGGTCCCGGGCGGTTCCGGGCGGTCCGGGGCGGTCCCGGGCGGTCCCGGGCAGTCCCGGGCGGTCCTGGGCGGTCCCGGGCGGTCCGAGGCGGTCCGGGCGATCCTGGGCGGTCCCGGGCGGTCCCGGGCGGTCCCGGGCATTCCAGGGCGGTCCCGGGCGTTCCAGGGCGGTCCCGGGTGGTCCAGGGCGGTCCCGGCAGTCGGGGGCGGTCGCGGGCGGTCCGGGGCGGTCTCGGGCGGTCCGTGGCGGTCCTGGGCGGTCCCGGGCGGTCCCGGGTGGTCCCGAGCGGTCCCGGGCGGTCCCGGGCGGTCCTGGGCGGTCCCGGGCGGTCCGGGGCTGTCCCGGGCGGTCCTGGGCGGTCCCGGTCGGTCCGGGGCGGTCCCGGGCGGGTCCGGGGCGGTCCCGGGCGGTCCGGGGCGGTCCCGGGCGGTCCGGGGCTGTCCGGGTGGTCCGGGGCGGTCCCGGGCGGTCCGGGGCGGTCCCGGGCGCTCCCGGGCGGTCCCGGGCGGTCCCGGGCGGTCCTGGGCGGTACCGGGTGGTCCGGGCGGTCCCGGGTTGTCCCGGGCGGTCCCGGGCGGTTCCGGGCGGTCCGGGGCGGTCCCGGGCGGTCCCGGGCAGTCCCGGGCGGTCCGGTGCGGTCCCGGGCGGGTCGGGGTGGTCCCTGGCGGTCCGGGGCGGTCCTCGGCGGTCCGGGGCGGTCCCGGGCGGTCCGGGGCGGTCCCGGGCGGTCCGGGGCGGGCCCGGGCGGTCCGGGGCGGTCCCGGGTGGTCCGGGGCGGTCCCGGGCGGTCCGGGGCGGTCCCGGGCGCTCCCGGGCGGTCCCGGGCGGTCCCGGGCGGTCCTGGGCGGTCCCGGGTGGTCCGGGCGGTCCCGAGTTGTCCCGGGCGGTCCTGGGCGGTTCCGGGCGGTCCCGGGCGGTCCCGTGCAGTCCCGGCCGGTCCCGGGCGGTCCCGGGCGGTCCCGGGCGGTCCCGGGCGGTCCCTTGCGGTCCCTGGTGGTCCCGGGCGGTCCCTGGCGGTCCGGGGCGGTCCTGGGCGGTCCGGGGCGGTCCCGGGCGGTCTTGGGTGGTCCCGGGCGGTCCGAGGCGGTCCCGGGCGGTCCGGGGCGGTCCCGGGCGGTCCCGGGCAGTCCCGGGTGGTCCCGTGCGGTCCCGGGCGGTCCCGGGCGGTCCCGGGCGGTCCCGGGCGTTCCAGGGCGTTCAGGGCAGTCCTGGGGGGTCCCGGGCGGTCCCGAGCGGTCCCGGGCGGTCCTGGGCGGTCCCGGGCGGTCCGAGGCGGTCCGGGGCGATCCGGGGCGGTCCCGGGCGGTACCGGGCGGTCCCGGGCATTCCAGGGCGGTGCCGGGCGTTCCAGGGCGGTCCCGGGTGGTCCAGGGCGGTCCCGGGCAGTCGGGGGCGGTCGCGGGCGGTCCGGGGCGGTCCCGGGCGGTCCGTGGCGGTCCTGGGCGGTCCCGGGCGGTCCCGGGTGGTCCCGGGCGGTCCCGGGCGGTCCCGGGCGGTCCTGGGCGGTCCCGGGCGGTCCGGGGCTGTCCCGGGCGGTCCTGGGCGGTCCCGGGCGGTCCGGGGCGGTCCCGGGCGGTCCGGGGCGGTCCCGGGCGGTCCGGGGCGGTCCCGGGCGGTCCGGGGTGGTCCGGGTGGTCCGGGGCGGTCCCGGGCGGTCCGGGGCGGTCCCGGGCGCTCCCGGGCGGTCCCGGGCGGTCCCGGGCGGTCCTGGGCGGTACCGGGTGGTCCGGGCGGTCCCGGGTTGTCCCGGGCGGTCCCGGACGGTTCCGGGCGGTCCGGGGCGGTCCCGGGCGGTCCCGGGCAGTCCCGGGCGGTCCGGGGCGGTCCCGGGCGGGTCGGGGTGGTCCCTGGCGGTCCGGGGCGGTCCTCGGCGGTCCGGGGCGGTCCCGGGTGGTCCGGGGCGGTCCCGGGCGGTCCGGGGCGGGCCCGGGCGGTCCGGGGCGGTCCCGGGTGGTCCGGGGCGGTCCCGGGCGGTCCGGGGCGGTCCCGGGCGCTCCCGGGCGGTCCCGGGCGGTCCCGGGCGGTCCTGGGCGGTCCCGGGTGGTCCGGGCGGTCCCGGGTTGTCCCGGGCGGTCCCGGGCGGTTCCGGGCGGTCCGGGGCGGTCCCGGGCGGTCCCGGGCAGTCCCGGGCGGTCCGGGGCGGTCCCGGGCGATCCGGGGTGGTCCCTGGCGGTCCGGGGCGGTCCCCAGCGGTCCGGGGCGGTCCCGGGCGGTCCGGGGCGGTCCCGGGCGGTCCGGGGCGGTCCCGGGCGGTCCGGGGCGGTGAGGGGCGGTCTCGGGCGGTCCGGGGCGGTCCCGGGCGATCCGAGCCGGACCCGGGCGGTCCGGGGCGTTCCAGGGCGGTCCCGGGCGGTCCAGGGCGGTCCCGGGTGGTCCCGGGCGGTCCCGGGCGGTCCCGGGCGGTCCCGGGCGGTCCCGGGCGGTCCGGGGCAGTCCCGGGCGGTCCGGGGCGGTCCCGGGCGGTCCGGGGCGGTCCCGGGCGGTCCGGGGTGGTCCTGGGCGGTCCGGGGCCGTCCCGGGTGGTCCGGGGCGGTCCCGGGCGGTCCAGGGCGGTCGCGGGCGGTCCCGGGCGGTCCCGGGCGGTCCCGTGCGGTCCCGGCCGGTCCCGGGCGGTCCCGGGCGGTCCCGGGCGGTCCCGTGCGGTCCCGGGTGGTCCCGGGCGGTCCTGGCGGTCCGGGGCGGTCCTGGGCGGTCCGGGGCGGTCCCGGGCGGTCCTGGGCGGTCCCGGGCGGTCCGAGGCGGTCCCGGGCGGTCCGGGGCGGTCCCGGGCGGTCCGGGGCGGTCCGGGTGGTCCGGGGCGGTCCCGGGCGGTCCGGGGCGGTCCCGGGCGCTCCCGGGCGGTCCCGGGTGGTCCGGGCGGTCCCGGGTTGTCACGGGCGGTCCCGGGCGGTTCCGGGCGGTCCGGGGCGGTCCCGGGCGGTCCCGGGCAGTCCCGGGCGGTCCGGGGCGGGCCCGGGCGGTCCGGGGCGGTCCCGGGCGGTCCGGGGCGGTCCCGGGCGGTCCGGGGCGGTCCCGGGCGGTCCGGGGCGGTCCCGGGTGGTTCGGGGCGGTCCCGGGCGGTCCGGGGCGGTCCCGGGCGCTCCCGGGCGGTCCCGGGCGGTCCCGGGCGGTCCTGGGCGGTCCCGGGTGGTCCGGGCGGTCCCAGGTTGTCCCGGGCGGTCCCGGGCGGTTCCGGGCGGTCCGGGGCGGTCCCGGGCGGTCCCGGGCAGTCCTGGGCGGTCCGGGGCGGTCCCGGGCGGTCCGGGGTGGTCCCTGGCGGTCCGGGGCGGTCCCCAGCGGTCCGGGGCGGTCCCGGGCGGTCCGGGGCGGTCCCGAGCGGTCCGGGGCGGTCCCGGGCGGTCCGGGGCGGTCCGGGGCGGTCGCGGGCGGTCCGGGGCGGTCCCGGGCGGTCCGAGCCGGACCCGGGCGGTCCGGGGTGTTCCAGGGCGGTCCTGGGCGGTACAGGGCGGTCCCGGGTGGTCCCGGGCGGTCCCGGGCGGTCCCGGGCGGTCCCGGGCGGTCCCGGGCGGTCCGGGGCAGTCCCGGGCGGTCCGGGGCGGTCCCGGGCGGTCCGGGGCGGTCCCGGGTGGTCCGGGGCGGTCCTGGGCGGTCCGGGGCCGTCCCGGGTGGTCCGGGGCGGTCCCGGGCGGTCCAGGGCGGTCGCGGGCGGTCCCGGGCGGTCCCGGGCGGTCCCGTGCGGTCCCGGCCGGTCCTGGCGGTCCCGGGCGGTCCCGGGCGGTCCCGGGTGGTCGCGTGCTGTCCCGGGTGGTCCCGGGCGGTCCCTGGCGGTCCGGGGCGGTCCTGGGCGGTCCGGGGCGGTCCCGGGCGGTCCTGGGCGGTCCCGGGCGGTCCGAGGCGGTCCCGGGCGGTCCGGGGCGGTCCCGGGCGGTCCCGGGGCAGTCCCGGGCGGTCCCGTGCGGTCCTGGGCGGTCCCGGGCGGTCCCGGGCGGTCCCGGGCGGTCCCGGGCGTTCCAGGGCGTTCCAGGGCGGTCCTGGGGGGTCCCGGGCGGTCCCGGGCGGTCCCGGGCGTTCCCGAGCGGTCCCGGGCGGTCCTGGGCGGTCCCGGGCGGTCCGAGGCGGTCCGGGGCGATCCGGGGCGGTCCCGGGCGGTCCCGGGCGGTCCCGGGCATTCCAGGGCGGTCCCGGGCGTTCCAGGGCGGTCCCGGGTGGTCCAGGGCGGTCCCGGGCAGTCGGGGGCGGTCCCGGGCGGTCCGGGGCGGTCCCGGGCGGTCCGGGGCGGTCCCGGGCGGTCCCGGGCGGTCCCGGGTGGTCCCGGGCGGTCCCGGGCGGTCCCGGGCGGTCCTGGGCGGTCCCGGGCGGTCCGGGGCTGTCCCGGGCAGTCCTGGGCAGTCCCGGGCGGTCCGGGGCGGTCCCGGGCGGTCCGGGGCGGTCCCGGGCGGTCCGGGGCGGTTCCGGGCGGTCCGGGGCGGTCCCGGGCGGTCCCGGGCGGTCCCGGGCGGTCCGGGGCAGTTCCGGGCGGTCCGGGGCGGTCCCGGGCGGTCCGGGGCGGTCCCGGGTGGTCCGGGGCGGTCCTGGGCGGTCCGGGGCCGTCCCGGGTGGTCCGGGGCGGTCCCGGGCGGTCCAGGGCGGTCGCGGGCGGTCCCAGGCGGTCCCGGGCGGTCCCGTGCGGTCCCGGCCGGTCCCGGGCGGTCCCGGGCGGTCCCGGGCGGTCCCGGGCGGTCCCGTGCGGTCCCGGGTGGTCCCAGGCGGTCCCTGGCGGTCCGGGGCGGTCCTGGGCGGTCCGGGGCGGTCCCGGGCGGTCCTGGGCGGTCCCGGGCGGTCCCGGGCGTTCCAGGGCGTTCCAGGGCGGTCCTGGGGGGTCCCGGGCGGTCCCGGGCGGTCCCGGGCGGTCCCGAGCGGTCCCGGGCGGTCCTGGGCGGTCCCGGGCGGTCCGAGGCGGTCCGGGGCGATCCGGGGCGGTCCCGGGCGGTCCCGGGCGGTCCCGGGCATTCCAGGGCGGTCCCGGGCGTTCCAGGGCGGTCCCGGGTGGTCCAGGGCGGTCCCGGGCAGTCGGGGGCGGTCCCGGGCGGTCCGGGGCGGTCCCGGGCGGTCCGGGGCGGTCCCGGGCGGTCCCGGGCGGTCCCGGGTGGTCCCGGGCGGTCCCGGGCGGTCCCGGGCGGTCCTGGGCGGTCCCGGGCGGTCCGGGGCTGTCCCGGGCGGTCCTGGGCAGTCCCGGGCGGTCCGGGGCGGTCCCGGGCGGTCCGGGGCGGTCTCGGGCGGTCCGGGGCGGTCCCGGGCGGTCCGGAGCGGTCCGGGTGGTCCGGGGCGGTCCCGGGCGGTCCGGGGCGGTCCCGGGCGCTCCCGGGCGGTCCCGGGCGGTCCCGGGCGGTCCTGGGCGGTCCCGGGTGGTCCGGGCGGTCCCGGGTTGTCCCGGGCGGTCCCGGGCGGTTCCGGGCGGTCCGGGGCGGTCCCGGGCGGTCCCGGGCAGTCCCGGGCGGTCCGGGGCGGTCCCGGGCGGTCCGGGGTGGTCCCCTGGCGGTCCGGGGCGGTCCTCGGCGGTCCGGGGCGGTCCCGGGCGGTCCGGGGCGGTCCCGGGCGTCCGGGGCGGTCCCGGGCGGTCCGGGGCGGTCCGGGGCGGTCCCGGGTGGTCCGGGGCGGTCCCGGGCGGTCCGGGCCGGACCCGGGCGGTCCGAGGCGTTCCAGGGTGGTCCCGGGCGGTCCAGGGCGGTCCCGGGTGGTCCCGGGCGGTCCCGGGCGGTTCCGGGCGGTCCCGGGCGGTCCCGGGCGGTCCGGGGCAGTCCCGGGCGGTCCGGGGCGGTCCCGGGCGGTCCGGGGCGGTCCCGGGCGGTCCGGGGCGGTCCTGGGCTGTCCGGGGCCGTCCCGGGGTGGTCCGGGGCGGTCCCGGGCGGTCCGGGGCGGTCCCAGGCGGTCCCGGGCGGTCCCGGGCGGTCCCGTGCGGTCCCGGCCGGTCCTGGGCGGTCCGGGCGGTCCCGGGCGGTCCCGGGCGGTCCCGTGCGGTCCGGGGTGGTCCCGGGCGGTCCCTGGCGGTCCGGGGCGGTCCGGGCGGTCCCAGGCGGTCCCGTGCGGTCCCGGGCGGTCCCGGGCGGTCCCGGGCGGTCCCGGGCGTTCCAGGGCGGTCCCGGGCGGTCCAGGGCGGTCCCGAGCGGTCCCGGGCGGTCCCGGGCGTTCCAGGGCGGTCCTGGGCGGTCTCGTGCGGTCCCGGGCGGTCCCAGGCGGTCCCGGGCGATCCCGGCGGTCCCGGGCGTTCCAGGGCGGTCCCGGGCGGTCCAGGGCGGTCCCGGGCGGTCCTGGGCGGTCCCGGGCGGTCCGAGGCGGTCCCGGGCGGTCCGGGGCGGTCCTGGGCAGTCGCGGGCGGTCCTGGGCGGTCCGGGGCGGTCCCGGGCGGTCCGGTGCGGTCCCGGCGGTCCTGGCCGGTCCCGGGCGGTCCCGGGCGGTCCCGGGCGGTCCCGGGCGGTCCCGGGCGGTCCCGGGCGGTCCCGGGCGGTCCCGTGCGGTCCCGGGCGACCCGGGCGGTCCCGGGCGGTCTGGGGCGGTCCCGGGCGGTCCCAGGCGGTCCCGGGCGGTCCCGGGCGGTCCCGGGCGGTCCCGGGCGGTCCCGGGCGTTCCAGGGCGGTCCTGGGCGGTCCAGGGCGGTCCCGGGCGGTCCCGGGCGGTCCCGGGCGTTCCAGGGCGGTCCTGGGCGGTCCCGGGCGGTCCCGGGCGGTCCCGGGCGGTCCCGGGCTGTCCCGGGCGTTCCAGGGCGGTCCCGGGCGGTCCAGGGCGGTCCCGGGCGCTCTTGGGCGGTCCCGGGCGGTCCGGGGCGGTCCCAGGCGGTCCGGGGCGGTCCCGGGCGGTCCGGGGCGGTCCCGGGCGGTCCGGGGCGGTCCCGGGCGGTCCGGGGCGGTCCGGGGCGGTCCCGGGCAGTCCTGGGCGGTCCCGGGCGGTCCGGGCCGGACCCGGGCGGTCCGGGGCGTTCCAGGGCAGTCCCGGGCGGTCCAGGGCGGTCCCGGGCGTTCCAGGGCGGTCCTGGGCGGTCTCGTGCGGTCCCGGGCGGTCCCAGGCGGTCCCGGGCGATCCCGGGCGGTCCCGGGCGTTCCAGGGCGGTCCCGGGCGGTCCAGGGCGGTCCCGGGCGGTCCTGGGCGGTCCCGGGCGGTCCGAGGCGGTCCCGGGCGGTCCGGGGCGGTCCTGGGCAGTCGCGGGCGGTCCCGGGCGGTCCGGGGCGGTCCCGGGCGGTCCGGGGCGGTCCCGGCGGTCCTGGCCGGTCCCGGGCGGTCCCGGGCGGTCCCGGGCGGTCCCGGGCGGTCCCGGGCGGTCCCGTGCGGTCCCGGGCGGACCCGGGCGGTCCCGGGCGGTCTGGGGCGGTCCCGGGCGGTCCCAGGCGGTCCCGGGCGGTCCCGGGCGGTCCCGGGCGGTCCCGGGCGGTCCCGGGCGTTCCAGGGCGGTCCTGGGCGGTCCAGGGCGGTCCCGGGCGGTCCCGGGCGGTCCCGGGCGTTCCAGGGCGGTCCTGGGCGGTCCCGGGCGGTCCCGGGTGGTCCCGGGGCGGTCTCGGGCTGTCCCGGGCGTTCCAGGGCGGTCCCGGGCGGTCCAGGGCGGTCCGGGCGCTCTTGGGCGGTCCCGGGCGGTCCGGGGCGGTCCCAGGCGGTCCGGGGCGGTCCCGGGCGGTCCGGGGCGGTCCCGGGCGGTCCGGGGCGGTCCCGGGCGGTCCGGGCGGTCCGGGGCGGTCCCGGGCGGTCCGGGGCGGTCCTGGGCGGTCCGGGCCGGACCCGGGGGGTCCGGGGCGTTCCAGGGCAGTCCCGGGCGGTCCAGGGCGGTCCCGGGTGGTCCCGGGCGGTCCCGGGCGGTCCCGGGCGGTCCCGGGCGGTCCCGGGCGGTCCGGGGCGGTCCCGGGCGGTCCGGGACGGTCCCGGGCGGTCCGGGGCGGTCCCGGGCGGTCCGGGGCGGTCCCGGGCGGTCCCGGGCGGTCCCGGGTGGTCCCGGGCGGTCCCGGGCGGTCTGGGGCGGTCCCGGGCGGTCCCAGGCGGTCCCGGGCGGTCCCGGGCGGTCCCGGGCGGTCCCGGGCGGTCCCGGGCGTTCCAGGGCGGTCCCGGGCGGTCCAGGGCGGTCCCGGGCGGTCCCGGGCGGTCCTGGGCGTTCCAGGGCGGTCCTGGGCGGTCCCGGACGGTCCTGGGCGGTCCCGGGCATTCCGGGCTGTCCCGGGCGTTCCAGGGCGGTCCCGGGCGGTCCAGGGCGGTCCCGGGCGCTCCTGGGCGGTCCCGGGCGGTCCGGGGCGGTCCCAGGCGGTCCGGGGCGGTCCCGGGCGGTCCGGCGCGGTCCCGGGCGGTCCGGGGCGGTCCGGGGCGGTCTCCAGGGCGGTCCGGGGCGGTCCCGGGCGGTCAGGGCGGTCCCGGGCGGTCCGGGCCGGACCCGGGCGGTCCGGGGCGTTCCAGGGCAGTCCCGGGCGGTCCAGGGCGGTCCCGGGTGGTCCCGGGCGGTCCCGGGCGGTCCCGTGCGGTCCCGGGCGGTCCCGGGCGGTCCGGGGCGGTCCCGGGCGGTCCGGGGCGGTCCCGGGCGGTCCGGGGCGGTCCCGGGCGGTCCGGGGCGGTCCCGGGCGGTCCCGGGCGGTCCCGGGCGGTCCCGGGCGGTCCCGGGCGGTCCTGGGCGGTCCCGGGCGGTCCGGGGCGGTCCCAGGCGGTCCCGGGCGGTCCCGGGCGGTCCGGGGCGGTCCCGGGCGGTCCGGGGCGGTACCGGGCGGTCCGGGGTGGTCCCAGGCAGTCCGAGGCGGTCCCGGGCGGTCCGGGGCGGTCCGGGGCAGTCCGGGCGGTCCCGGGCGGTCTGGGGCGGTCCCAGGCGGTCCCGGGCGTTCCCGAGCAGTCCGGGGCGGTCCTGGGCGGTCCGGGGCCGTCTCGGGTGGTCCGGGGCGGTCCCGGGCGGTCCGGGGCGGTCCCGGGCGGTCCCGGGCGGTCCCGGGCGGTCCCGTGCGGTCCCGGCCGGTCCCGGGTGGTCCCGGGCGGTCCCGGGCGGTCCCGGGCGGTCCCGTGCGGTCCCGGGTGGTCCCGGGCGGTCCCTGGCGGTCCGGGCGGGTCCCGGGCGGTCCCAGGCAGTCCCGGGCGGTCCCGGGCGGTCCCGGGCGGTCCCGGGCGTTCCAGGGCGGTCCCGGGCGGTCCAGGGCGGTCCCGAGCGGTCCCGGGCGGTCCCGGGCGTTCCAGGGCGGTCCTGGGCGGCCCCGGGCGGTCCCGGGCGGTCCCAGGCGGTCGCGCGCGATCCCGGCGGTCCCGGGCGTTCTAGGGCGGTCCCGGGCGGTCCAGGGCGGTCCCGGGCCGTCCTGGGCGGTCCCAGGCGGTCCGAGGCGGTCCCGGGCGGTCCGGGGCGGTCCTCGGCGGTCCGGGGCGGTCCCGGGTGGTCCGGGGCGGTCCTGGGCGGTCCGGGGCGGGCCCGGGCGGTCCGGGGCGGTCCCGGGTGGTCCGGGGCGGTCCCGGGCGGTCCGGGGCGGTCCCGGGCGCTCCCGGGCGGTCCCGGGCGGTCCCGGGCGGTCCTGGGCGGTCCCGGGTGGTCCGGGCGGTCCCGGGTTGTCCCGGGCGGTCCCGGGCGGTTCCGGGCGGTCCGGGGCGGTCCCGGGCGGTCCCGGGCAGTCCCGGGCGGTCCGGGGCGGTCCCGGGCGGTCCGGGGTGGTCCCTGGCAGTCCGGGGCGGTCCCCAGCGGTCCGGGGCGGTCCCGGGCGGTCCGGGGCGGTCCCGGGCGGTCCGGGGCGGTCCCGGGCGGTCCGGGGCGGTGAGGGGCGGTCTCGGGCGGTCCGGGGCGGTCCCGGGCGGTCCGAGCCGGACCCGGGCGGTCCGGGGCGTTCCAGGGCGGTCCCGGGCGGTCCAGGGCGGTCCCGGGTGGTCCCGGGCGGTCCCGGGCGGTCCCGGGCGGTCCCGGGCGGTCCCGGGCGGTCCGGGGCAGTCCCGGGCGGTCCGGGGCGGTCCCGGGCGGTCCGGGGCGGTCCCGGGCGGTCCGGGGCGGTCCTGGGCGGTCCGGGGCCGTCCCGGGTGGTCCGGGGCGGTCCCGGGCGGTCCAGGGCGGTCGCGGGCGGTCCCGGGCGGTCCCGGGCGGTCCCGTGCGGTCCCGGCCGGTCCCGGGCGGTCCCGGGCAATCCCGGGCGGTCCCGGGCGGTCCCGTGCGGTCCCGGGTGGTCCCGGGCGGTCCCTGGCGGTCCGGGGCGGTCCTGGGCGGTCCGGGGCGGTCCCGGGCGGTCCTGGGCGGTCCCGGGCGGTCCGAGGCGGTCCCGGGCGGTCCGGGGCGGTCCCGGGCGGTCCGGGGCGGTCCGGGTGGTCCGGGGCGGTCCCGGGCGGTCCGGGGCGGTCCCGGGCGCTCCCGGGCGGTCCCGGGCGGTCCCGGGCGGTCCTGGGCGGTCCCGGGTGGTCCGGGCGGTCCCGGGTTGTCACGGGCGGTCCCGGGCGGTTCCGGGCGGTCCGGGGCGGTCCCGGGCGGTCCCGGGCAGTCCCGGGCGGTCCGGGGCGGGCCCGGGCGGTCCGGGGCGGTCCCGGGCGGTCCGGGGCGGTCCCGGGCGGTCCGGGGCGGTCCCGGGCGGTCCGGGGCGGTCCCGGGTGGTCCGGGGCGGTCCCGGGCGGTCCGGGGCGGTCCCGGGTTGTCCCGGGCGGTCCCGGGCGGTTCCGGGCGGTCCGGGGCGGTCCCGGGCGGTCCCGGGCAGTCCTGGGCGGTCCGGGGCGGTCCCGGGCGGACCGGGGTGGTCCCTGGCGGTCCGGGGCGGTCCCCAGCGGTCCGGGGCGGTCCCGGGCGGTCCGGGGCGGTCCCGGGCGGTCCGGGGCGGTCCCGGGCGGTCCGGGGCGGTCCGGGGCGGTCGCGGGCGGTCCGGGGCGGTCCTGGGCGGTCCGAGCCGGACCCGGGCGGTCCGTGGTGTTCCAGGGCGGTCCTGGGCGGTACAGGGCGGTCCCGGGTGGTCCCGGGCGGTCCCGGGCGGTCCCGGGCGGTCCCGGGCGGTCCCGGGCGGTCCCGGGCGGTCCGGGGCAGTCCCGGGCGGTCCGGGGCGGTCCCGGGCGGTCCGGGGCGGTCCCGGGTGGTCCGGGGCGGTCCTGGGCGGTCTGGGGCCGTCCCGGGTGGTCCGGGGCGGTCCCGGGCGGTCCAGGGCGGTCGCGGGCGGTCCCGGGCGGTCCCGGGCGGTCCCGTGCGGTCCCGGCCGGTCCTGGCGGTCCCGGGCGGTCCCGGGCGGTCCCGGGTGGTCGCGTGCTGTCCCGGGTGGTCCCGGGCGGTCCCTGGCGGTCCGGGGCGGTCCTGGGCGGTCCGGGGCGGTCCCGGGCGGTCCTGGGCGGTCCCGGGCGGTCCGAGGCGGTCCCGGGCGGTCCGGGGCGGTCCCGGGCGGTCCCGGGCAGTCCCGGGCGGTCCCGTGCGGTCCTGGGCGGTCCCGGGCGGTCCCGGGCGGTCCCGGGCGGTCCCGGGCGTTCCAGGGCGTTCCAGGGCGGTCCTGGGGGGTCCCGGGCGGTCCCGGGCGGTCCCGGGCGGTCCCGAGCGGTCCCGGGCGGTCCTGGGCGGTCCCGGGCGGTCCGAGGCGGTCCGGGGCGATCCGGGGCGGTCCCGGGCGGTCCCGGGCGGTCCCGGGCATTCCAGGGCGGTCCCGGGCGTTCCAGGGCGGTCCCGGGTGGTCCAGGGTGGTCCCGGGCAGTCGGGGGCGGTCCCGGGCGGTCCGGGGCGGTCCCGGGCGGTCCGGGGCGGTCCCGGGCGGTCCCGGGCGGTCCCGGGTGGTCCCGGGCGGTCCCGGGCGGTCCCGGGCGGTCCTGGGCGGTCCCGGGCGGTCCGGGGCTGTCCCGGGCGGTCCTGGGCAGTCCCGGGCGGTCCGGGGCGGTCCCGGGCGGTCCGGGGCGGTCCCGGGCGGTCCGGGGCGGTTCCGGGCGGTCCGGGGCGGTCCCGGGCGGTCCCGGGCGGTCCCGGGCGGTCCGGGGCAGTCCCGGGCGGTCCGGGGCGGTCCCGGGCGGTCCGGGGCGGTCCCGGGTGGTCCGGGGCGGTCCTGGGCGGTCCGGGGCCGTCCCGGGTGGTCCGGGGCGGGTCCCGGGCGGTCCAGGGCGGTCGCGGGCGGTCCCAGGCGGTCCCGGGCGGTCCCGTGCGGTCCCGGCCGGTCCCGGGCGGTCCCGGGCGGTCCCGGGCGGTCCCGGGCGGTCCCGTGCGGTCCCGGGTGGTCCCAGGCGGTCCCTGGCGGTCCGGGGCGGTCCTGGGCGGTCCGGGGCGGTCCCGGGCGGTCCTGGGCGGTCCCGGGCGGTCCGAGGCGGTCCCGGGCGGTCCGGGGCGGTCCCTGGCGGTCCCGGGCAGTCCCGGGCGGTCCCGTGCGGTCCCGGGCGGTCCCGGGCGGTCCCGGGCGGTCCCGGGCGGTCCCGGGCGGTCCCGTGCGGTCCCGGCCGGTCCTGGCGGTCCCGGGCGGTCCCGGGCGGTCCCGGGTGGTCGCGTGCTGTCCCGGGTGGTCCCGGGCGGTCCCTGGCGGTCCGGGGCGGTCCTGGGCGGTCCGGGGCGGTCCCGGGCGGTCCTGGGCGGTCCCGGGCGGTCCGAGGCGGTCCCGGGCGGTCCGGGGCGGTCCCGGGCGGTCCCGGGCAGTCCCGGGCGGTCCCGTGCGGTCCTGGGCGGTCCCGGGCGGTCCCGGGCGGTCCCGGGCGGTCCCGGGCGTTCCAGGGCGTTCCAGGGCGGTCCTGGGGGGTCCCGGGCGGTCCCGGGCGGTCCCGGGCGGTCCCGAGCGGTCCCGGGCGGTCCTGGGCGGTCCCGGGCGGTCCAAGGCGGTCCGGGGCGATCCGGGGCGGTCCCGGGCGGTCCCGGGCGGTCCCGGGCATTCCAGGGCGGTCCCGGGCGTTCCAGGGCGGTCCCGGGTGGTCCAGGGCGGTCCCGGGCAGTCGGGGGCGGTCCCGGGCGGTCCGGGGCGGTCCCGGGCGGTCCCGGGCGGTCCCGGGTGGTCCCGGGCGGTCCCGGGCGGTCCCGGGCGGTCCTGGGCGGTCCCGGGCGGTCCGGGGCTGTCCCGGGCGGTCCTCGGCAGTCCCGGGCGGTCCGGGGCGGTCCCGGGCGGTCCGGGGCGGTCCCGGGCGGTCCGGGGCGGTTCCGGGCGGTCCGGGGCGGTCCCGGGCGGTCCCGGGCGGTCCCGGGCGGTCCGGGGCAGTCCCGGCGGTCCGGGGCGGTCCCGGGCGGTCCGGGCGGTCCCGGCTGGTCCGGGGCGGTCCTGGGCGGTCCGGGGCCGTCCCGGGTGGTCCGGGGCGGGTCCCGGGCGGTCCAGGGCGGTCGCGGGCGGTCCCAGGCGGTCCCGGGCGGTCCCGTGCGGTCCCGGCCGGTCCCGGGCGGTCCCGGGCGGTCCCGGGCGGTCCCGTGCGGTCCCGGGTGGTCCCAGGCGGTCCCTGGCGGTCCGGGGCGGTCCTGGGCGGTCCGGGGCGGTCCCGGGCGGTCCTGGGCGGTCCCGGGCGGTCCGAGGCGGTCCCGGGCGGTCCGGGGCGGTCCCTGGCGGTCCCGGGCAGTCCCGGGCGGTCCGTGCGGTCCCGGGCGGTCCCGGGCGGTCCCGGGCGGTCCCGGGCGGTCCCGGGCGGTCCCGTGCGGTCCCGGCCGGTCCTGGCGGTCCCGGGCGGTCCCGGGCGGTCCCGGGTGGTCGCGTGCTGTCCCGGGTGGTCCCGGGCGGTCCCTGGCGGTCCGGGGCGGTCCTGGGCGGTCCGGGGCGGTCCCGGGCGGTCCTGGGCGGTCCCGGGCGGTCCGAGGCGGTCCCGGGCGGTCCGGGGCGGTCCCGGGCGGTCCCGGGCAGTCCCGGGCGGTCCCGTGCGGTCCTGGGCGGTCCCGGGCGGTCCCGGGCGGTCCCGGGCGGTCCCGGGCGTTCCAGGGCGTTCCAGGGCGGTCCTGGGGGGTCCCGGGCGGTCCCGGGCGGTCCCGGGCGGTCCCGAGCGGTCCCGGGCGGTCCTGGGCGGTCCCGGGCGGTCCAAGGCGGTCCGGGGCGATCCGGGGCGGTCCCGGGCGGTCCCGGGCGGTCCCGGGCATTCCAGGGCGGTCCCGGGCGTTCCAGGGCGGTCCCGGGTGGTCCAGGGCGGTCCCGGGCAGTCGGGGGCGGTCCCGGGCGGTCCGGGGCGGTCCCGGGCGGTCCGGGGCGGTCCCGGGCGGTCCCGGGCGGTCCCGGGTGGTCCCGGGCGGTCCCGGGCGGTCCCGGGCGGTCCTGGGCGGTCCCGGGCCGTCCGGGGCTGTCCCCGGGCGGTCCTGGGCAGTCCCGGGCGGTCCGGGGCGGTCCCGGGCGGTCCGGGGCGGTCCCGGGCGGTCCGGGCGGTTCCGGGCGGTCCGGGGCGGTCCCGGGCGGTCCCGGGCGGTCCCGGGCGGTCCGGGGCAGTCCCGGGCGGTCCGGGGCGGTCCCGGGCGGTCCGGGGCGGTCCCGGGTGGTCCGGGGCGGTCCTGGGCGGTCCGGGGCCGTCCCGGGTGGTCCGGGGCGGGTCCCGGGCGGTCCAGGGCGGTCGCGGGCGGTCCCAGGCGGTCCCGGGCGGTCCCGTGCGGTCCCGGCCGGTCCCGGGCGGTCCCGGGCGGTCCCGGGCGGTCCCGGGCGGTCCCGTGCGGTCCCGGGTGGTCCCAGGCGGTCCCTGGCGGTCCGGGGCGGTCCTGGGCGGTCCGGGCGGTCCCGGGCGGTCCTGGGCGGTCCCGGGCGGTCCGAGGCGGTCCCGGGCGGTCCGGGGCGGTCCCTGGCGGTCCCGGGCAGTCCCGGGCGGTCCCGTGCGATCCCGGGCGGTCCCGGGCGGTCCCGGGCGGTCCCGGGCGGTCCCGGGCGGTCCCGGGCGGTCCCGGGCGTTCCAGGGCGTTCCAGGGCGGTCCTGGGGGGTCCCGGGCGGTCCCGGGCGGTCCCGGGCGGTCCCGAGCGGTCCCGGGCGGTCCTGGGCGGTCCCGGGCGGTCCGAGGCGGTCTGGGGCGATCCGGGGCGGTCCCGGGCGGTCCCGGGCGGTCCCGGGCATTCCAGGGCGGTCCCAGGCGTTCCAGGGCGGTCCCGGGTGGTCCAGGGCGGTCCCGGGCAGTCGGGGGCGGTCCCGGGTGGTCCGGGGCGGTCCCGGGCGGTCCGGGGCGGTCCCGGGCGGTCCCGGGCGGTCCCGGGTGGTCCCGGGCGGTCCCGGGCGGTCCCGGGCGGTCCTGGGCGGTCCCGGGCGGTCCGGGGCTGTCCCGGGCGGTCCTGGGCAGTCCCGGGCGGTCCGGGGCGGTCCCGGGCGGTCCGGGGCGGTCCCGGGCGGTCCGGGGCGGTCCCGGGCGGTCCGGAGCGGTCCGGGTGGTCCGGGGCGGTCCCGGGCGGTCCGGGGCGGTCCCGGGCGCTCCCGGGCGGTCCCGGGCGGTCCCGGGCGGTCCTGGGCGGTCCCGGGTGGTCCGGGCGGTCCCGGGTTGTCCCGGGCGGTCCCGGGCGGTTCCGGGCGGTCCGGGGCGGTCCCGGGCGGTCCCGGGCAGTCCCGGGCGGTCCGGGGCGGTCCCGGGCGGTCCGGGGTGGTCCCTGGCGGTCCGGGGCGGTCCTCGGCGGTCCGGGGCGGTCCCGGGCGGTCCGGGGCGGTCCCGGGCGGTCCGGGGCGGTCCCGGGCGGTCCGGGGCGGTCCGGGGCGGTCCCGGGTGGTCCGGGGCGGTCCCGGGCGGTCCGGGCCGGACCCGGGCGGTCCGAGGCGTTTCCAGGGTGGTCCCGGGCGGTCCAGGGCGGTCCCGGGTGGTCCCGGGCGGTCCCGGGCGGTTCCGGGCGGTCCCGGGCGGTCCCGGGCGGTCCGGGGCCGTCCCGGGCGGTCCGGGGCGGTCCCGGGCGGTCCGGGGCGGTCCCGGGCGGTCCGGGGCGGTCCTGGGCGGTCCGGGGCCGTCCCGGGTGGTCCGGGGCGGTCCCGGGCGGTCCGGGGCGGTCCCAGCCGGTCCCGGGCGGTCCCGGGCGGTCCCGTGCGGTCCCGGCCGGTCCTGGGCGGTCCCGGGCGGTCCCGGGCGGTCCCGGGCGGTCCCGTGCGGTCCGGGGTGGTCCCGGGCGGTCCCTGGCGGTCCGGGGCGGTCCCGAGCGGTCCCAGGCGGTCCCGTGCGGTCCGGGCGGTCCCGGGCGGTCCCGGGCGGTCCCGGGCGTTCCAGGGCGGTCCCGGGCGGTCCAGGGCGGTCCCGAGCGGTCCCGGGCGGTCCCGGGCGTTCCAGGGCGGTCCTGGGCGGTCTCGTGCGGTCCCGGGCGGTCCCAGGCGGTCCCGGGCGATCCCGGGGGGTCCCGGGCGGTTCCAGGGCGGTCCCGGGCGGTCCAGGGCGGTCCCGGGCGGTCCTGGGCGGTCCCGGGCGGTCCGAGGCGGTCCCGGGCGGTCCGGGGCGGTCCCGGGCGGTCCCGGGCAGTCCCGGGCGGTCCCGGGCGGTCCCGGGCGTTCCAGGCGTTCCAGGGCGGTCCTGGGGGGTCCCGGGCGGTCCCGGGCGGTCCCGGGCGGTCCCGAGCGGTCCCGGGCGGTCCTGGGCGGTCCCGGGCGGTCCGAGGCGGTCCGGGGCGATCCGGGGCGGTCCCGGGCGGTCCCGGGCGGTCCCGGGCATTCCAGGGCGGTCCCGGGCGTTCCAGGGCGGTCCCGGGTGGTCCAGGGTGGTCCCGGGCAGTCGGGGGCGGTCCCGGGCGGTCCGGGGCGGTCCCGGGCGGTCCGGGGCGGTCCCGGGCGGTCCCGGGCGGTCCCGGGTGGTCCCGGGCGGTCCCGGGCGGTCCCGGGCGGTCCTGGGCGGTCCCGGGCGGTCCGGGGCTGTCCCGGGCGGTCCTGGGCAGTCCCGGGCGGTCCGGGGCGGTCCCGGGCGGTCCGGGGCGGTCCCGGGCGGTCCGGGGCGGTTCCGGGCGGTCCGGGGCGGTCCCGGGCGGTCCCGGGCGGTCCCGGGCGGTCCGGGGCAGTCCCGGGCGGTCCGGGGCGGTCCCGGGCGGTCCGGGGCGGTCCCGGGTGGTCCGGGGCGGTCCTGGGCGGTCCGGGGCCGTCCCGGGTGGTCCGGGGCGGGTCCCGGGCGGTCCAGGGCGGTCGCGGGCGGTCCCAGGCGGTCCCGGGCGGTCCCGTGCGGTCCCGGCCGGTCCCGGGCGGTCCCGGGCGGTCCCGGGCGGTCCCGGGCGGTCCCGTGCGGTCCCGGGTGGTCCCAGGCGGTCCCTGGCGGTCCGGGGCGGTCCTGGGCGGTCCGGGGCGGTCCCGGGCGGTCCTGGGCGGTCCCGGGCGGTCCGAGGCGGTCCCGGGCGGTCCGGGGCGGTCCCTGGCGGTCCCGGGCAGTCCCGGGCGGTCCCGTGCGGTCCCGGGCGGTCCCGGGCGGTCCCGGGCGGTCCCGGGCGGTCCCGGGCGGTCCCGTGTGGTCCCGGCCGGTCCTGGCGGTCCCGGGCGGTCCCGGGCGGTCCCGGGTGGTCGCGTGCTGTCCCCGGTGGTCCCCGGGCGGTCCTGGCGGTCCGGGGCGGTCCTGGGCGGTCCGGGGCGGTCCCGGGCGGTCCTGGGCGGTCCCGGGCGGTCCGAGGCGGTCCCGGGCGGTCCGGGGCGGTCCCGGGCGGTCCCGGGCAGTCCCGGGCGGTCCCGTGCGGTCCTGGGCGGTCCCGGGCGGTCCCGGGCGGTCCCGGGCGGTCCCGGGCGTTCCAGGGCGTTCCAGGGCGGTCCTGGGGGGTCCCGGGCGGTCCCGGGCGGTCCCGGGCGGTCCCGAGCGGTCCCGGGCGGTCCTGGGCGGTCCCGGGCGGTCCAAGGCGGTCCGGGGCGATCCGGGGCGGTCCCGGGCGGTCCCGGGCGGTCCCGGGCATTCCAGGGCGGTCCCGGGCGTTCCAGGGCGGTCCCGGGTGGTCCAGGGCGGTCCCGGGCAGTCGGGGGCGGTCCCGGGCGGTCCGGGGCGGTCCCGGGCGGTCCCGGGCGGTCCCGGGTGGTCCCGGGCGGTCCCGGGCGGTCCCGGGCATTCCTGGGCGGTCCCGGGCGGTCCGGGGCTGTCCCGGGCGGTCCTGGGCAGTCCCGGGCGGTCCGGGGCGGTCCCGGGCGGTCCGGGGCGGTCCCGGGCGGTCCGGGGCGGTTCCGGGCGGTCCGGGGCGGTCCCGGGCGGTCCCGGGCGGTCCCGGGCGGTCCGGGGCAGTCCCGGGCGGTCCGGGGCGGTCCCGGGCGGTCCGGGGCGGTCCCGGGTGGTCCGGGGCGGTCCTGGGCGGTCCGGGGCCGTCCCGGGTGGTCCGGGGCGGGTCCCGGGCGGTCCAGGGCGGTCGCGGGCGGTCCCAGGCGGTCCCGGGCGGTCCCGTGCGGTCCCGGCCGGTCCCGGGCGGTCCCGGGCGGTCCCGGGCGGTCCCGGGCGGTCCCGTGCGGTCCCGGGTGGTCCCAGGCGGTCCCTGGCGGTCCGGGGCGGTCCTGGGCGGTCCGGGGCGGTCCCGGGCGGTCCTGGGCGGTCCCGGGCGGTCCGAGGCGGTCCCGGGCGGTCCGGGGCGGTCCCTGGCGGTCCCGGGCAGTCCCGGGCGGTCCCGTGCGGTCCCGGGCGGTCCCGGGCGGTCCCGGGCGGTCCCGGGCGGTCCCGGGCGGTCCCGTGCGGTCCCGGCCGGTCCTGGCGGTCCCGGGCGGTCCCGGGCGGTCCCGGGTGGTCGCGTGCTGTCCCGGGTGGTCCCGGGCGGTCCCTGGCGGTCCGGGGCGGTCCTGGGCGGTCCGGGGCGGTCCCGGGCGGTCCTGGGCGGTCCCGGGCGGTCCGAGGCGGTCCCGGGCGGTCCGGGGCGGTCCCGGGCGGTCCCGGGCAGTCCCGGGCGGTCCCGTGCGGTCCTGGGCGGTCCCGGGCGGTCCCGGGCGGTCCCGGGCGGTCCCGGGCGTTCCAGGGCGTTCCAGGGCGGTCCTGGGGGGTCCCGGGCGGTCCCGGGCGGTCCCGGGCGGTCCCGAGCGGTCCCGGGCGGTCCTGGGCGGTCCCGGGCGGTCCAAGGCGGTCCGGGGCGATCCGGGGCGGTCCCGGGCGGTCCCGGGCGGTCCCGGGCATTCCAGGGCGGTCCCGGGCGTTCCAGGGCGGTCCCGGGTGGTCCAGGGCGGTCCCGGGCAGTCGGGGGCGGTCCCGGGCGGTCCGGGGCGGTCCCGGGCGGTCCGGGGCGGTCCCGGGCGGTCCCGGGCGGTCCCGGGTGGTCCCGGGCGGTCCCGGGCGGTCCCGGGCGGTCCTGGGCGGTCCCGGGCGGTCCGGGGCTGTCCCGGGCGGTCCTGGGCAGTCCCGGGCGGTCCGGGGCGGTCCCGGGCGGTCCGGGGCGGTCCCGGGCGGTCCGGGGCGGTTCCGGGCGGTCCGGGGCGGTCCCGGGCGGTCCCGGGCGGTCCCGGGCGGTCCGGGGCAGTCCCGGGCGGTCCGGGGCGGTCCCGGGCGGTCCGGGGCGGTCCCGGGTGGTCCGGGGCGGTCCTGGGCGGTCCGGGGCCGTCCCGGGTGGTCCGGGGCGGGTCCCGGGCGGTCCAGGGCGGTCGCGGGCGGTCCCAGGCGGTCCCGGGCGGTCCCGTGCGGTCCCGGCCGGTCCCGGGCGGTCCCGGGCGGTCCCGGGCGGTCCCGGGCGGTCCCGTGCGGTCCCGGGTGGTCCCAGGCGGTCCCTGGCGGTCCGGGGCGGTCCTGGGCGGTCCGGGGCGGTCCCGGGCGGTCCTGGGCGGTCCCGGGCGGTCCGAGGCGGTCCCGGGCGGTCGGGGCGGTCCCTGGCGGTCCCGGGCAGTCCCGGGCGGTCCCGTGCGATCCCGGGCGGTCCCGGGCGGTCCCGGGCGGTCCCGGGCGGTCCCGGGCGGTCCCGGGCGGTCCCGGGCGTTCCAGGGCGTTCCGGGGCGGTCCTGGGGGGTCCCGGGCGGTCCCGGGCGGTCCCGGGCGGTCCCGAGCGGTCCCGGGCGGTCCTGGGCGGTCCCGGGCGGTCCGAGGCGGTCTGGGGCGATCCGGGGCGGTCCCGGGCGGTCCCGGGCGGTCCCGGGCATTCCAGGGCGGTCCCGGGCGTTCCAGGGCGGTCCCGGGTGGTCCAGGGCGGTCCCGGGCAGTCGGGGGCGGTCCCGGGTGGTCCGGGGCGGTCCCGGGCGGTCCGGGGCGGTCCCGGGCGGTCCCGGGCGGTCCCGGGTGGTCCCGGGCGGTCCCGGGCGGTCCCGGGCGGTCCTGGGCGGTCCCGGGCGGTCCGGGGCTGTCCCGGGCGGTCCTGGGCAGTCCCGGGCGGTCCGGGGCGGTCCCGGGCGGTCCGGGGTGGTCCCGGGCGGTCCGGGGCGGTCCCGGGCGGTCCGGAGCGGTCCGGGTGGTCCGGGGCGGTCCCGGGCGGTCCGGGGCGGTCCCGGGCGCTCCCGGGCGGTCCCGGGCGGTCCCGGGCGGTCCTGGGCGGTCCCGGGTGGTCCGGGCGGTCCCGGGTTGTCCCGGGCGGTCCCGGGCGGTTCCGGGCGGTCCGGGGCGGTCCCGGGCGGTCCCGGGCAGTCCCGGGCGGTCCGGGGCGGTCCCGGGCGGTCCGGGGTGGTCCCTGGCGGTCCGGGGCGGTCCTCGGCGGTCCGGGGCGGTCCCGGGCGGTCCGGGGCGGTCCCGGGCGGTCCGGGCGGTCCCGGGCGGTCCGGGGCGGTCCGGGGCGGTCCCGGGTGGTCCGGGGCGGTCCCGTGCGGTCCGGGCCGGACCCGGGCGGTCCGAGGCGTTCCAGGGTGGTCCCGGGCGGTCCAGGGCGGTCCCGGGTGGTCCCGGGCGGTCCCGGGCGGTTCCGGGCGGTCCCGGGCGGTCCCGGGCGGTCCGGGGCAGTCCCGGGCGGTCCGGGGCGGTCCCGGGCGGTCCGGGGCGGTCCCGGGCGGTCCGGGGCGGTCCTGGGCGGTCCGGGGCCGTCCCGGGTGGTCCGGGGCGGTCCCGGGCGGTCCGGGGC
This sequence comes from Petromyzon marinus, assembly GCF_048934315.1. Classification (NCBI taxonomy): domain Eukaryota; kingdom Metazoa; phylum Chordata; class Hyperoartia; order Petromyzontiformes; family Petromyzontidae; genus Petromyzon; species Petromyzon marinus. The sequence goes on along the minus strand of NC_133709.1, from coordinate 10,731,121 downwards.
GGTCCCAGCCGGTCCCGGGCGGTCCCGGGCGGTCCCGTGCGGTCCCGGCCGGTCCTGGGCGGTCCCGGGCGGTCCCGGGCGGTCCCGGGCGGTCCCGTGCGGTCCGGGGTGGTCCCGGGCGGTCCCTGGCGGTCCGGGGCGGTCCCGGGCGGTCCCAGGCGGTCCCGTGCGGTCCCGGGCGGTCCCGGGCGGTCCCGGGCGGTCCCGGGCGTTCCAGGGCGGTCCCGGGCGGTCCAGGGCGGTCCCGAGCGGTCCCGGGCGGTCCCGGGCGTTCCAGGGCGGTCCTGGGCGGTCTCGTGCGGTCCCGGGCGGTCCCAGGCGGTCCCGGGCGATCCCGGGCGGTCCCGGGCGTTCCAGGGCGGTCCCGGGCGGTCCAGGGCGGTCCCGGGCGGTCCTGGGCGGTCCCGGGCGGTCCGAGGCGGTCCCGGGCGGTCCGGGGCGGTCCTGGGCAGTCGCGGGCGGTCCTGGGCGGTCCGGGGCGGTCCCGGGCGGTCCGGGGCGGTCCCGGCGGTCCTGGCCGGTCCCGGGCGGTCCCGGGCGGTCCCGGGCGGTCCCGGGCGGTCCCGGGCGGTCCCGTGCGGTCCCGGGCGGACCCGGGCGGTCCCGGGCGGTCTGGGGTGGTCCCGGGCGGTCCCAGGCGGTCCCGGGCGGTCCCGGGCGGTCCCGGGCGGTCCCGGGCGGTCCCGGGCGTTCCAGGGCGGTCCTGGGCGGTCCAGGGCGGTCCCGGGCGGTCCCGGGCGGTCCCGGGCGTTCCAGGGCGGTCCTGGGCGGTCCCGGGCAGTCCCGGGCGGTCCCGGGCGGTCCCGGGCTGTCCCGGGCGTTCCAGGGCGGTCCCGGGCGGTCCAGGGCGGTCCCGGGCGCTCTTGGGCGGTCCCGGGCGGTCCGGGGCGGTCCCAGGCGGTCCGGGGCGGTCCCGGGCGGTCCGGGGCGGTCCCGGGCGGTCCGGGGCGGTCCCGGGCGGTCCGGGGCGGTCCCGAGCGGTCCCGGGCGGTCCCGGGCGTTCCAGGGCGGTCCTGGGCGGTCTCGTGCGGTCCCGGGCGGTCCCAGGCGGTCCCGGGCGATCCCGGGCGGTCCCGGGCGTTCCAGGGCGGTCCCGGGCGGTCCAGGGCGGTCCCGGGCGGTCCCAGGCGGTCCCGGGCGGTCCGAGGCGGTCCCGGGCGGTCCGGGGCGGTCCTGGGCAGTCGCGGGCGGTCCTGGGCGGTCCGGGGCGGTCCCGGGCGGTCCGGGGCGGTCCCGGCGGTCCTGGCCGGTCCCGGGCGGTCCCGGGCGGTCCCGGGCGGTCCCGGGCGGTCCCGGGCGGTCCCGTGCGGTCCCGGGCGGACCCGGGCGGTCCCGGGCGGTCTGGGGCGGTCCCGGGCGGTCCCAGGCGGTCCCGGGCGGTCCCGGGCGGTCCCGGGCGGTCCCGGGCGGTCCCGGGCGTTCCAGGGCGGTCCTGGGCGGTCCAGGGCGGTCCCGGGCGGTCCCGGGCGGTCCCGGGCGTTCCAGGGCGGTCCTGGGCGGTCCCGGGCGGTCCCGGGCGGTCCCGGGCGGTCCCGGGCTGTCCCGGGCGTTCCAGGGCGGTCCCGGGCGGTCCAGGGCGGTCCCGGGCGCTCTTGGGCGGTCCCGGGCGGTCCGGGGCGGTCCCAGGCGGTCCGGGGCGGTCCCGGGCGGTCCGGGGCGGTCCCGGGCGGTCCGGGGCGGTCCCGGGCGGTCCGGGGCGGTCCGGGGCGGTCCCGGGCGGTCCCGGGCGGTCCCGGGCGGTCCGGGCCGGACCCGGGCGGTCCGGGGCGTTCCAGGGCAGTCCCGGGCGGTCCAGGGCGGTCCCGGGCGTTCCAGGGCGGTCCTGGGCGGTCTCGTGCGGTCCCGGGCGGTCCCAGGCGGTCCCGGGCGATCCCGGGCGGTCCCGGGCGTTCCAGGGCGGTCCCGGGCGGTCCAGGGCGGTCCCGGGCGGTCCTGGGCGGTCCCGGGCGGTCCGAGGCGGTCCCGGGCGGTCCGGGGCGGTCCTGGGCAGTCGCGGGCGGTCCCGGGCGGTCCGGGGCGGTCCCGGGCGGTCTGGGGCGGTCCCGGCGGTCCTGGCCGGTCCCGGGCGGTCCCGGGCGGTCCCGGGCGGTCCCGGGCGGTCCCGGGCGGTCCCGTGCGGTCCCGGGCGGACCCGGGCGGTCCCGGGCGGTCTGGGGCGGTCCCGGGCGGTCCCAGGCGGTCCCGGGCGGTCCCGGGCGGTCCCGGGCGGTCCCGGGCGGTCCCGGGCGTTCCAGGGCGGTCCTGGGCGGTCCAGGGCGGTCCCGGGCGGTCCCGGGCGGTCCCGGGCGTTCCAGGGCGGTCCTGGGCGGTCCCGGGCGGTCCCGGGCGGTCCCGGGCGGTCCCGGGCTGTCCCGGGCGTTCCAGGGCGGTCCCGGGCGGTCCAGGGCGGTCCCGGGCGCTCTTGGGCGGTCCCGGGCGGTCCGGGGCGGTCCCAGGCGGTCCGGGGCGGTCCCGGGCGGTCCGGGGCGGTCCCGGGCGGTCCGGGGCGGTCCCGGGCGGTCCGGGGCGGTCCGGGGCGGTCCCGGGCGGTCCGGGGCGGTCCTGGGCGGTCCGGGCCGGACCCGGGCGGTCCGGGGCGTTCCAGGGCAGTCCCGGGCGGTCCCAGGCGGTCCCGGGCGGTCCCGGGCGGTCCCGGGCGGTCTGGGGCGGTCCCGGGCGGTCCCAGGCGGTCCCGGGCGGTTCCGGGCGGTCCCGGGCGGTCCCGGGCGGTCCCGGGCGTTCCAGGGCGGTCCTGGGCGGTCCAGGGCGGTCCCGGGCGGTCCCGGGCGGTCCCGGGCGTTCCAGGGCGGTCCTGGGCGGTCCCGGGCGGTCCCGGGCGGTCCCGGGCGGTCCCGGGCTGTCCCGGGCGTTCCAGGGCGGTCCCGGGCGGTCCAGGGCGGTCCCGGGCGCTCTTGGGCGGTCCCGGGCGGTCCGGGGCGGTCCCAGGCGGTCCGGGGCGGTCCCGGGCGGTCCGGGGCGGTCCCGGGCGGTCCGGGGCGGTCCCGGGCGGTCCGGGGCGGTCCGGGGCGGTCCCGGGCGGTCCGGGGCGGTCCTGGGCGGTCCGGGCCGGACCCGGGCGGTCCGGGGCGTTCCAGGGCAGTCCCGGGCGGTCCCAGGCGGTCCCGGGCGGTCCCGGGCGGTCCTGGGCGGTCCCGGGCGGTCCCGGGCGGTCCGGGGCGGTCCCGGGCGGTCCGGGGCGGTCCGGGGCGGTCCCGGGCGGTCCGGGGCGGTCCT